>NC_092088.1:110243390-110433390 GCF_045679555.1 Salvelinus alpinus
CACATATCACAGTAGTTAGTATATTCAGATAGCTAGGTGGGACAACCACATATCACAGTAGTTAGTATATTCAGATAGCTAGGTGGGACAACCACATATCACAGTAGTTAGTATATTCAGATAGCTAGGTGGGACAACCACATATCACAGTAGTTAGTATATTCAGATAGCTAGGTGGGACATCCACATATTACAGTAGTTAGTATATTCAGATAGCTAGGTGGGACATCCACATATCACAGTAGTTAGTATATTCAGATAGCTAGGTGGGACAACCACATATCACAGTAGTTAGTATATTCAGATAGCTAGGTGGGACAACCACATATCACAGTAGTTAGTATATTCAGATAGCTAGGTGGGACAACCACATATTACAGTAGTTAGTATATTCAGATAGCTAGGTGGGACAACCACATATCACAGTAGTTAGTATATTCAGATAGCTAGGTGGGACAACCACATATTACAGTAGTTAGTATATTCAGATAGCTAGGTGGGACAACCACATATCACAGTAGTTAGTATATTCAGATAGCTAGGTGGGACAACCACATATCACAGTAGTTAGTATATTCAGATAGCTAGGTGGGACAACCACATATTACAGTAGTTAGTATATTCAGATAGCTAGGTGGGACAACCACATATCACAGTAGTTAGTATATTCAGATAGCTAGGTGGGACAACCACATATTACAGTAGTTAGTATATTCAGATAGCTAGGTGAGACAACCACATATCACAGTAGTTAGTATATTCAGATAGCTAGGTGGGACAACCACATATCACAGTAGTTAGTATATTCAGATAGCTAGGTGGGACAACCACATATTACAGTAGTTAGTATATTCAGATACCTAGGTGGGACAACCACATATCACAGTAGTTAGTATATTCAGATAGCTAGGTGGGACAACCACATATCACAGTAGTTAGTATATTCAGATAGCTAGGTGGGACAACCACATATCACAGTAGTTAGTATATTCAGATAGCTAGGTGGGACAACCACATATTACAGTAGTTAATATATTCAGATAGCTAGGTGGGACAACCACATATCACAGTAGTTAGTATATTCAGATAGCTAGGTGGGACAACCACATATCACAGTAGTTAGTATATTCATCTTCAGATAGCTAGGTGGGACAACCACATATTACAGTAGTTAGTATATTCAGATACCTAGGTGGGACAACCACATATCACAGTAGTTAGTATATTCAGATAGCTAGGTGGGACAACCACATATCACAGTAGTTAGTATATTCAGATAGCTAGGTGGGACAACCACATATCACAGTAGTTAGTATATTCAGATAGCTAGGTGGGACAACCACATATCACAGTAGTTAGTATATTCAGATAGCTAGGTGGGACATCCACATATTACAGTAGTTAGTATATTCAGATAGCTAGGTGGGACAACCACATATCACAGTAGTTAGTATATTCAGATAGCTAGGTGGGACAACCACATATCACAGTAGTTAGTATATTCAGATAGCTAGGTGAGACAACCACATATCACAGTAGTTAGTATATTCAGATAGCTAGGTGGGACAACCACATATCACAGTAGTTAGTATATTCAGATAGCTAGGTGGGACAACCACATATCACAGTAGTTAGTATATTCAGATAGCTAGGTGGGACAACCACATATTACAGTAGTTAGTATATTCAGATAGCTAGGTGAGACAACCACATATCACAGTAGTTAGTATATTCAGATAGCTAGGTGAGACAACCACATATCACAGTAGTTAGTATATTCAGATAGCTAGGTGGGACAACCACATATTACAGTAGTTAGTATATTCAGATAGCTAGGTGGGACAACCACATATTACAGTAGTTAGTATATTCGTCTTCAGATACCTAGGTGGGTAGCTAGGTGGGTGTAGTGGGTGTAGTGTAAATAGTGCAGGGTGAACTGTGTCGGGTGTAGCGTGAAGTTTTTAGGGTGTAGGGTGAAGGGTGTAGGGTGTAGGGTGAAGGGTGTAGTGTAAAGTGTTTAGGGTGTAGAGTGAAGTGTGTTGTATGTCGTGTGTAGGATAAAGGGTGTAGTGTAAAGTGTGTAGGGTGTCGTGTAAAATGTGTAGGGTGTAGGATAAAGTGGGTAGTGTGTAGTGTGTAGGATAAAGGGTATAGTGTGTTGTGTGTAGAGTGTAGTGTGTAGGGTTTAGTGTGTACCTTGGTAGTGATGTCTGTATAAGCCCAGTGGTCAAGGAGGACTGAGGTGACGTCTCTGTGTCCCTCTCTAATAGGGTTAGTAGTGTGTAGGTTGTAGTGTATAGTGTGTACCTTGGTAGTGATGTCTGGAGAAGCCCCCTGGTCAAGGAGGACTGAGGTGACGTCTCTGTGTCCCTCTTTGGCAGCCAGGTGTAGGGGGGTGTAGCCAGAGGTGGTAGTGGCGTCAGGACACGCCCCGTTCTGCAGCAGATACAGCACGATGTCAGGCTTCCCCAGACGACTGGAGATGTGGAGCGGGGTCTGGTTGTCCTGGAGACAGGGACAGAGGACCGGGTTAGAGGACAGACAGAAGACAAACATGAGCAAAGACACTTCAACAGAACACCGAAAAACATTTTTCTTAAGGTCAACTGTGACAACAATTCACAGTATTCATAGTAATCCAACTGTAAATACTCCACATGCCTAAGAATACCTCATTAAAATATAATAACTCCACCAATAAGAATACCTCATTTAAATATAATAACTCCACCAATAAGAATACCTCATTTTAATGTAATAACTCCACCAATAACAATACCTCATTTAAATATAATAACTCCACCAATAACAATACCTAATTGAAATATAATAACTCCACCAATAACAATACCTAATTGAAATATAATAACTCCACCAATAACAATACCTTATTTAAATATAATAACTCCACCAATAACAATACCTCATTTTATTTTAACAACTGCAACCTGGCCAAGACAAAGCAAAGCAGTGCGACAAAAACAACAACACATGGAAAAAACAAACATACAGTCAATAACACAATAGAAAAAATAGAAAGTCTATGCAAATGTCGTGAGGAGGTAAGGCAATAAATAGGCCATAGAGCTACCAAAACTACTAGCTACACCAGTCGGGATTCTCTCCAGTCAGTATGGGGTATTTCTCCAGTCAGTATGGGGGGATTCTCTCCAGTCAGTATGGGGTATTCTCTCCAGTCAGTATGGGGTAATTCTCTCCAGTCAGTATGAGGGGATTCTCTCCAGTCAGTATGGGGGGATTCTCTCCAGTCAGTATGAGGGGATTCTCTCCAGTCAGTATGGGGGGATTCTCTCCAGTCAGTATGGGGGATTCTCTCCAGTCAGTATGGGGGGATTCTCTCCAGTCAGTATGGGGGGATTCTCTCCAGTCAGTATGGGGAATTCTCTCCAGTCAGTATGAGGGGATTCTCTCCAGTCAGTATGGGGGGATTCTCTCCAGTCAGTATGGGGGATTCTCTCCAGTCAGTATGGGGGGATTCTCTCCAGTCAGTATGGGGGATTCTCTCCAGTCAGTATGGGGGATTCTCTCCAGTCAGTATGGGGGGATTCTCTCCAGTCAGTATGGGGGATTCTCTCCAGTCAGTATGGGGGGATTCTCTCCAGTCAGTATGGGGGATTCTCTCCAGTCAGTATGGGGGATTCTCTCCAGTCAGTATGGGGGATTCTCTCCAGTCAGTATGGGGGATTCTCTCCAGTCAGTATGGGGGGATTCTCTCCAGTCAGTATGGGGTATTCTCTCCAGTCAGTATGGGGGATTCTCTCCAGTCAGTATGGGGGGATTCTCTCCAGTCAGTATGGGGGATTCTCTCCAGTCAGTATGGGGGATTCTCTCCAGTCAGTATGGGGGGATTCTCTCCAGTCAGTATGGGGGGATTCTCTCCAGTCAGTATGGGGGGATTCTCTCCAGTCAGTATGGGGGATTCTCTCCAGTCAGTATGGGGTATTTCTCCAGTCAGTATGGGGGGATTCTCTCCAGTCACTATGGGGTATTTCTCCAGTCAGTATGGGGTATTTCTCCAGTCAGTATGGGGTATCTCTCCAGTCAGTATGGGGGATTCTCTCCAGTCAGTATGGGGAGATTCTCTCCAGTCAGTATGGGGGGATTCTCTCCAGTCAGTATGGGGGATTCTCTCCAGTCAGTATGAGGGGATTCTCTCCAGTCAGTATGGGGTAATTCTCTCCAGTCAGTATGAGGGGATTCTCTCCAGTCAGTATGGGGGGATTCTCTCCAGTCAGTATGGGGGGATTCTCTCCAGTCAGTATGGGGGGATTCTCTCCAGTCAGTATGGGGGGATTCTCTCCAGTCAGTATGGGGGATTCTCTCCAGTCAGTATGGGGGATTCTCTCCAGTCAGTATGGGGGATTCTCTCCAGTCAGTATGGGGGGATTCTCTCCAGTCAGTATGGGGGATTCTCTCCAGTCAGTATGAGGGGATTCTCTCCAGTCAGTATGGGGGGATTCTCTCCAGTCACTATGGGGGATTCTCTCCAGTCAGTATGGGGGGATTCTCTCCAGTCAGTATGGGGGGGATTCTCTCCAGTCAGTATGGGGTATTTCTCCAGTCAGTATGGGGTATCTCTGCAGTCAGTATGGGGTATCTCTCCAGTCAGTATGGGGTATCTCTCCAGTCAGTATGGGTATTTCCCCAGTCAGTATGGGGTATCTCCCCAGTCAGTATGGGGGGATTCTCTCCAGTCAGTATGGGGTATCTCTCCAGTCAGTATGGGGTATCTCCCCAGTCAGTATGGGGGGATTCTCTCCAGTCAGTATGGGGTATTTCTCCAGTCAGTATGGGGGGATTCTCTCCAGTCAGTATGGGGGGATTCTCTCCAGTCAGTATGGGGTATTTCTCCAGTCAGTATGGGGTATCTCTCCAGTCAGTATGGGGTATCTCTCCAGTCAGTATGGGGTATCTCTCCAGTCAGTATGGGTATTTCCCCAGTCAGTATGGGGTATCTCCCCAGTCAGTATGGGGGGATTCTCTCCAGTCAGTATGGGGTATCTCTCCAGTCAGTATGGGTATTTCCCCAGTCAGTATGGGGTATCTCCCCAGTCAGTATGGGGGGATTCTCTCCAGTCAGTATGGGGGATTCTCTCCAGTCAGTATGGGGGGATTCTCTCCAGTCAGTATGGGGGGATTCTCTCCAGCCAGTATGGGGTATCTCTCCAGTCAGTATGGGGTATCGTTCCAGTCAGTATGGGGGGATTCTCTCCAGTCAGTATGGGGGATTCTCTCCAGTCAGTATGGGGGGATTCTCTCCAGTCAGTATGGGGGGATTCTCTCCAGTCAGTATGGGGTATCTCTCCAGTCAGTATGGGGTATCTCTCCAGTCAGTATGGGTATTTCTCCAGTCCTACCTTGGCCTTGACCTCCACTCTGGCTCCGCTCTGAACCAGGTATTTGACCACGTCAGCCTGGCCGGCCCTCGCTGCCATGTGGAGCGCCGTTTCTCCCCTCTGGAACACAGAGATACACACAGTAACCCTGGTAACCTAACCTAACACAGGTTACACATGTTACTTCACAAACACACAGGTACCAGGGTTCTATCAAACACACAGGTACCAGGGTTCTATCAAACACACAGGTACCAGGGTTCTATCAAACACACAGGTTACACATGTTACTTCACAAACACACAGGTTACACATGTTACTTCACAAACACAGGTACCAGGGTTCTATCAAACACACAGGTACCAGGGTTCTATCAAACACACAGGTTAGGTACCAGGGTTCTATCAAACACACAGGTTAGGTACCAGGGTTCTATCCAACACACAGGTTAGGTACCAGGGTTCTATCAAACATACAGGTTAGGTACCAGGGTTCTATCAAACACACAGGTTAGGTACCAGGGTTCTATCAAACATACAGGTTAGGTACCAGGGTTCTATCAAACACACAGGTTAGGTACCAGGGTTCTATCAAACACACAGGTTAGGTACCAGGGTTCTATCAAACACACAGGTTAGGTACCAGGGTTCTATCAAACACACAGGTTAGGTACCAGGGTTCTATCAAACACACAGGTTAGGCACCAGGGTTCTATCAAACACACAGGTTAGGTACCAGGGTTCTATCCAACACACAGGTTAGGTACCAGGGTTCTATCAAACACACAGGTTAGGTACCAGGGTTCTATCAAACACACAGGTTAGGTACCAGGGTTCTATCAAACACACAGGTTAGGTACCAGGGTTCTATCAAACACACAGGTTAGGTACCAGGGTTCTATCCAACACACAGGTTAGGTAAAAGGGTTCTATCAAACACACAGGTACCAGGGTTCTACCAAACACACAGGTTAGGTACCAGGGTTCTATCAAACACACAGGTACCAGGGTTCTACCAAACACACAGGTTAGGTACCAGGGTTCTATCAAACACACAGGTTAGGTACCAGGGTTCTATCCAACACACAGGTACCAGGGTTCTACCAAACACACAGGTTAGGTACCAGGGTTCTATCAAACACACAGGTTAGGTACCAGGGTTCTATCCAACACACAGGTTAGGTACCAGGGTTCTATCAAACACACAGGTTAGGTACCAGGGTTCTATCCAACACACAGGTTAGGTACCAGGGTTCTATCAAACACACAGGTTAGGTACCAGGGTTCTATCAAACACACAGGTACCAGGGTTCTATCAAACACACAGGTTAGGTACCAGGGTTCTATCAAACACACAGGTACCAGGGTTCTATCAAACACACAGGTTAGGTACCAGGGTTATATCAAACACACAGGTACCAGGGTTCTATCAAACACACAGGTTAGGTACCAGGGTTCTATCAAACACACAGGTTAGGTACCAGGGTTCTATCAAACACACAGGTACCAGGGTTCTATCAAACACACAGGTTAGGTACCAGGGTTCTATCAAACACACAGGTTAGGTACCAGGGTTCTATCCAACACACAGGTTAGGTACCAGGGTTCTATCCAACACACAGGCTAATGTTCTAAAATCTATATGGAATGCTTTCCCCCAACTTTCTTTGAAATTATCACATAGTTTCTTTCAAATTCTATGATATGAGAGAGAGAGAGGGGGGGGGTGGAGCTAGAGAGAGAAAGAGAGAGAGAGAGAGTGAGAGCGAGATAGAGAGAGAGTGAGAGGGGGAGAAATGGAGCTAGAGAGAGAGAGACAGGGGGGGGGAGAAATGGAGCTAGAGAGAGGGAGAGAGAAAGAGAGAGCAAGAGCGAGAAAGAGAGGGAGAGAGAGAGTGAGAGGGGGAGAAATGGAGCTAGAGGGAGAGGGAGAGAGAGAGTGAGAGGGGGAGAAATGGAGCTAGAGGGAGAGGGAGAGAGAGAGTGAGAGGGGGAGAAATGGAGCTAGAGAGAGAGAGAGAGAAAGAGAGAGCAAGAGCGAGAAAGAGAGGGAGAGAGAGAGTGAGAGGGGGAGAAATGGAGCTAGAGAGAGAGGGAGAGAGTGTATTCTGTGAGGGAGAGAGTGTATTCTGTGAGGGAGAGAGTGTATTCTGTGAGGGAGAGAGTGTATTCTGTGAGGGAGAGAGTGTATTCTGTGAGGGAGAGAGTGTATTCTGTGAGGGAGAGAGTGTATTCTGTGAGGGAGAGAGTGTATTCTGTGAGGGAGAGAGTATATTCTGTGAGGGAGAGAGTGTATTCTGTGACTCACCACATTAGTTGTGTTTGGCGAAGCTCCGTGATTCGTCAGCTGAGTGACGATGTTATCGTGTCCCATGAAAGCCGCCACATGGATCGGAGTGAGACCCGACTGTAACGGAGACACAGAGTTATTCTAGGAACAAGAGACTCAACTGAAACAGAGACAGAGATAGTCCTCTTTAAAGTTGTAGGCAGTTCACCGAGTGCGTAGCCCCCAGCCCCTAGCTCACAACAGAAGTTATCTGGCCCTTTTCTGGTATAAACAGATACCAGAGCCCCTCTAACCAGCACCAAGCCGTCCTCCTCAAGCCCCTGTCAGCAACATGTGTCCTGTCCAGTTAAAACTCCTAACCTCAGCTAACTCAGATACGTATGTTCACTTCAAAACCACTTCAAACAGTCTGTAGCAAACAACTCCAATGACCAGAACTTAGTGTCCATGTCCACCTAACAAAGACAAACAGCACAGAACCACAGAACAGAGATCCATTCTAAAATGGTTGAACAGAGAGACACAGTCAGTCAGAAGACAACGTGTCAGTTAGTAGCTCCTCTGTAGGTCTTCTGAAGTTCCTACCTCGGTCACTGTCTGTGTGGACGCTCCGTGTTTCAGTTCCTACCTCGGTCACTGTCTGTGTGGACACTCCGTGTTTCAGTTCCTACCTCGGTCACTGTCTGTATGGACACTCCATGTTTCAGTTCCTACCTCGGTCACTGTCTGTGTGGACACTCCGTGTTTCAGTTCCTACCTCGGTCACTGTCTGTATGGACACTCCATGTTTCAGTTCCTACCTCGGTCACTGTCTGTGTGGACACTCCGTGTTTCAGTTCCTACCTCGGTCACTGTCTGTGTGGACACTCCATGTTTCAGTTCCTACCTCGGTCACTGTCTGTTTGGACGCTTCGTGTTTCAGTTCCTACCTCGGTCACTGCCTGTATGGACACTCCGTGTTTCAGTTCCTACCTCGGTCACTGCCTGTATGGACGCTCCGTGTTTCAGTTCCTACCTCGGTCACTGCCTGTATGGACGCTCCGTGATTCAGTTCCTACCTCGGTCACTGTCTGTATGGACGCGCCATGTTTCAGTTCCTACCTCGGTCACTGTCTGTATGGACACTCCGTGTTTCAGTTCCTACCTCGGTCACTGTCTGTATGGACACTCCGTGTTTCAGTTCCTACCTCGGTCACTGCCTGTATGGACGCTCCATGATTCAGTTCCTACCTCGGTCACTGCCTGTATGGACACTCCGTGTTTCAGTTCCTACCTCGGTCACTGTCTGTGTGGACGCTCCGTGTTTCAGTTCCTACCTCGGTCACTGTCTGTGTACGCTCCGTGTTTCAGTTCCTACCTCGGTCACTGCCTGTATGGACGCTCCGTGTTTCAGTTCCTACCTCGGTCACTGTCTGTATGGACACTCCGTGTTTCAGTTCCTACCTCGGTCACTGCCTGTATGGACGCTCCATGTTTCAGTTCCTACCTCGGTCACTGCCTGTGTGGACGCTCCGTGATTCAGTTCCTACCTCGGTCACTGTCTGTATGGACGCTCCATGTTTCAGTTCCTACCTCGGTCACTGCCTGTATGGACGCTCCATGTTTCAGTTCCTACCTCGGTCACTGCCTGTATGGACGCTCCATGTTTCAGATCCTACCTCGGTCACTGCCTGTATGGACGCTCCATGTTTCAGTTCCTACCTCGGTCACTACCTGTATGGACGCTCCATGTTTAAGTTTCTACCTCGGTCACTGTCTGTATGGACGCTCCATGTTTCAGTTCCTACCTCGGTCACTGCCTGTATGGACGCTCCGTGTTTCAGCAGCAGTTCCATCACTTTGATTCTGTTCTTCTTGCAGGCGATGTGGAGCGGAGTGAAACCATTCTAAAAGAAAAACACACAGCACAACTCTACAGATGTCCTGGTAGAATCCAGCCTGGTTAACACACAGCTAACCAGATACTAACCAGATAAACACGTGGAGTTACAGTAACACAGCGTTACTGGATCAGACTGGCCTCTCTGGCTGCTTTGAGGTTTGCCACCATGTGTTATTTCTTCAGTTCTTCATCCTTTTTCTCTCTAAACTTCAGCCATTCTGATCCAATGACTAAATGCCATGCCGGTATACAAGCAGCCTGATGCCATAAACCCTAGCCCTGACCCTGCAGCCTGATGCCATAAACCCTAGCCCTGACCCTGCTGCCTGATGCCATAAAACCTAGCCCTGACCCTGCTGCCTGATGCCATAAACCCTAGCCCTGGCCCTGCTGCCTGATGCCATAAACCCTAGCCCTGACCCTGCTGCCTGATGCCATAAACCCTAGCCCTGACCCTGCTGCCTGATGCCATAAACCCTAGCCCTGACCCTGCTGCCTGATGCCATAAACCCTAGCCCTGACCCTGCTGCCTGATGCCATAAACCCTAGCCCTAACCCTGCTGCCTGATGCCATAAACCCTAGCCCTGACCCTGCTGCCTGATGCCATAAACCCTAGCCCTGACCCTGCTGCCTGATGCCATAAACCCTAGCCCTGACCCTCCTGCCTGATGCCATAAACCCTAGCCCTGACCCTGCTGCCTGATGCCATAAACCCTAGCCCTGACCCTGCTGCCTGATGCCATAAACCCTAGCCCTGACCCTGCTGCCTGATGCCATAAATCCTAGCCCTGACCCTGCTGCCTGATGCCATAAACCCTAGCCCTGACCCTGCTGCCTGATGCCATAAACCCTAGCCCTGACCCTGCTGCCTGATGCCATACACCCTAGTCCTGACCCTGCTGCCTGATGCCATAAACCCTAGCCCTGACCCTGCTGCCTGATGCCATAAACCCTAGCCCTGACCCTGCAGCCTGATGCCATAAACCCTAGCCCTGACCCTGCTGCCTGATGCCATAAACCCTAGCCCTGACCCTGCTGCCTGATGCCATAAACCCTAGCCCTGACCCTGCTGCCTGATGCCATAAACCCTAGCCCTGATCCTGCTGCCTGATGCCATAAATCCTAGCCCTGACCCTGCTGCCTGATGCCATAAACCCTAGCCCTGACCCTGCTGCCTGATGCCATAAACCCTAGCCCTGACCCTGCTGCCTGATGCCATACACCCTAGTCCTGACCCTGCTGCCTGATGCCATAAACCCTAGCCCTGATCCTGCTGCCTGATGCCATACACCCTAGTCCTGACCCTGCTGCCTGATGCCATAAACCCTAGCCCTGACCCTGCTGCCTGCCAACACACTTTACTGTCAGCCTCAGAGGCTGTGGACTGGATGAGACAGAACCATACAACAGGAAGTGGATGTGCATTTCACACTGATTCTACTGGTTTTCTAACAGGAACCAGGGAACAACAGAGTTCAGTGTTTCAGCGTGTTACTGTTCCCATGTCACTGTTCTGTGTTTCCAACTTAGTGTGGATCCCAGGAAGAGTAGCTACTGCTAAAGCTAATGCTAAGTTATTGCTAAAATAATGCTAAGCTTAAGCTAAGCTAACAGCTAACAGGGATTTTAATACACAGTGTGACTGATGCTTACCAGTGCTTTAGCGTTGGGATTGGCCTTCTTGTCCACAATGACCTTGGCGACCTTGTAGTGTCCGCAGTGGGCGGCGACATGCAGGGCCGTCAGGTAGTCATTGGTGACGTCATCAACAGGAACCTCGTGGTGTAGCAGGAGCTGAACACAGTTCAGATGGTCCCCCTGGGTGGCCATGTGGAGGGGAGACAGACCGTTCTGGAGGGGGACAGAGAGACAGTTTAGAGGGGAGACAGACCGTTCTGGAGGGGGACAGACAGACAGTTTAGAGGGGAGACAGACCGTTCTGGAGGGGGACAGACAGACAGTTTAGAGGGGGGACAGGGACAGAGAGAGAAAGAC
This sequence comes from Salvelinus alpinus, assembly GCF_045679555.1. Lineage (NCBI taxonomy): Eukaryota > Metazoa > Chordata > Actinopteri > Salmoniformes > Salmonidae > Salvelinus > Salvelinus alpinus. The sequence goes on from NC_092088.1 coordinate 110,254,918, forward strand.
ATTGCCATAGTTACCGTACCTTAGTTTTGGACAGGATGGGAGCTCCTCTGTCTAGCAGCATCTCCAGCACCTGTTCATGTCCGCTCCTGGCGCCACAGTGGAGAGGGGTCAGACCGTCCTGGGGTCAGAGGTTAAGGGGAAGTAGGGTATTACACAGGTTACTTACTGGATCTCTGACTATTGGTTCTTCCCTGCTGGGTTTTCTAGATGTTTTGTGTATGTTGTGTGTGAGCTAGATTTACTTCCTGTAGGACAATAAACATGAATCTGACCACGGACCAGTCCTCCTGTAGGACAATAAACATGAATCTGAACACGGACCAGTCCTCCTGTAGGACAATAAACATGAATCTGAACACGGACCAGTCCTCCTGTAGGACAATAAACATGAATCTGAACACGGACCAGTCCTCCTGTAGGACAATAAACATGAATCTGAACACGGACCAGTCCTCCTGTAGGACAATAAACATGAATCTGAACACGGACCAGTCCTCCTGTAGGACAATAAACATGAATCTGAACACGGACCAGTCCTCCTGTAGGACAATAAACATGAATCTGAACACGGACCAGTCCTCCTGTAGGACAATAAACATGAATCTGACCACGGACCAGTCCTCCAGTAGGACAATAAACATGAATCTGAATACGGACCAGTCCTCCTGTAGGACAATAAACATGAATCTGAACACGGACCAGTCCTACTGTAGGACAATAAACATGAATCTGACCACGGACCAGTCCTCCTGTAGGACAATAAACATGAATCTGACCACGGACCAGTCCTCCTGTAGGACAATAAACATGAATCTGAACACGGACCAGTGCTCCTGTAGAACAATAAACATGAATAATTTACAGTAATTTTGTTATTTCTATTGTCACAACAACCATGTTATATCTGGGACTGAGACAACACTAGAGAAGAGCAGCTTCCATACAGGGCTTTATGTGATAATATACATCCAAACAGAAACATAGATGTTCAGTATTCACAGGTTTCACGTTGCGTCACTACATCTCTGAAAGTTCTATGAGGTCCGACTGAGCGTTGTACTCAGTGCATTCTCAATTGGCACTGATGAGGATTTAGTGACTTGGAAACACAATGACACTTCTAAAGTGATGAATGTTCCATTGCCATTCTGGTAGCTAGCCAACAACTACGGCTAAATTACAGTCACGTCAAAAAGTACAGCCAGAATAACAGCAAAGTAGCCGCATTTTCATTTGTTTAAGTTGTTTTCTAGTGACATTTATTTGGATACATCCATAACAATGAACTAATGAGGTACGATTTTGCCTGGCATAGGACATTTGCTCACTCGTCGGGACTCGTTTGCTCACTCGTCGGGACTCGTTTGCTCTCTCGTCGGGACTCGTTTGCTCTCTCGTCGGGACTCGTTTGCTCTCTCGTCGGGACTCGTTTGCTCTCTCGTCGGGACTCGTTTGCTCACTCGTCGGGACTCGTTTGCTCTCTCGTCGGGACTCGTTTGCTCTCTCGTCGGGACTCGTTTGCTCACTCGTCGGGACTCGTTTGCTCACTCGTCGGGACTCGTTTGCTCACTCGTCGGGACTCGTTTGCTCACTCGTCGGGACTCGTTTGCTCACTCGTTGTTCAGAGGAGCCAACAACACAGCTAACATAATCACTTCAAACTGAATCTGGAAAGACTGAAAACTAGCTGCCCTTCCCTTTGTTCTTTACCTGGTTTTCAATGGACATTCCTTTGTATTTATCAATAACAATTATACCAGCTGATTCATGATCTGGACTGTCTGAGAAACGCTGCCTGTCTGTCTCGTCTCGACACGTTCATTACTACGGGACAGCTGGAGATCCAATGTGAATATAGAAACAATGTTGAAAATGTCGGAGCGACAGACAGCGAGTTTTATACAAATCTCCGCTGTTAAAACGAAATGTTAGTCTAAAAGAAATGTGAGATAATGTCCAGATGCTTTTTATAGGGGAGATAAAGGTTATAAATTGCCTGGCTGGGCTGAGGAGACAGTGGATGGTGCAGTCAGATGGAACAGAGTACATAGACATTTTAATGTCATAGATTTAGCCGGTGGTAACTTGTGGAATAGACGCCGGCTGGAATGCTGTTTTATCCAATCAGCATTCAGGATGAGACCCACCCGTTGTATAACGTAGTATAGTGTATATCTAACCTTAGTCCTGGCGTCTATCTTGCCTCCCCTCTCCAGCAGAACTTTGACCATGTTGCCATTCCCTCTCTTAGCAGCCACGTGCAGCGGCGTGATGTCATTCTGAGGAGGGGAGACACCACATCAAGTCATACATACAGTACAGTCATTATTTCCATCAGATTGGACATTAATACCTACACATACAGTACAGTCATTATTTCCATCAGGTTGGACATTAATACCTACACATACAGTACAGTCATTATTTCCATCAGGTTGGACATTAATACCTACACATACAGTACAGTCATTATTTCCATCAGGATGGACATTAATACCTACACATACAGTACAGTCATTATTTCCATCAGGATGGACATTAATACCTACACATACAGTACAGTCATTATTTCCATCAGGATGGACATTAATACCTACACATACAGTACAGTCATTATTTCCATCAGGATGGACATTAATACCTACACATACAGTACAGTCATTATTTCCATCAGGTTGGACATTAATACCTACACATACAGTACAGTCATTATTTCCATCAGATTGGACATTAACACCTACACATACAGTACTTTGAATGACACTAACAGCAGGTTATCAGTTGTTCTGGGTGTATTGTAAACAGCTTCACCCGATGAAGTTACCCTTAACACGACCTAATGTACAGTATCACTGTCAGTTGACACTGTGTCTGTAGGACAGTCAGGTCTGAGGTAGTCTGTGGTACTGGGTTAGTGAACTGTGTCTGTAGGACAGTGATATAGAATAACACATTACCATTGGTGGAGGGATATAGGATAACATATTATCATTGGTGGAGGGATATAGGATAACATATCACCATTGGTGGAGGGATATAGGATAACATATCACCATTGGTGGAGGGATATAGGATAACATATCACCATTGGTGGAGGGATATAGGATAACACATTACCATTGGTGGAGGGATATAGGATAACATATCACCATTGGTGGAGGGATATAGCATAACATATTACCATTGGTGGAGGGATATAGGATAACACATTACCATTGGTGGAGGGATATAGGATAACACATTACCACTGGTGGAGGGATATAAGATAACACATTACCACTGGTGGAGGGATATAGGATAACATATTACCATTAGTGGAGGGATATAGGATAACATATTACCACTGGTGGAGGGATATAGTATAACATATTACCACTGGTGGATGGATATAGGATAACACATTACCATTGGTGGAGGGATATATGATAACACATTACCATTGGTGGAGGGATATAGGATAACATATCACCATTGGTGGAGGGATATAGCTTAACATATTACCATTGGTGGAGGGATATAGGATAACATATTACCACTGGTGGAGGGATATAGGATAACACATTACCATTGGTGGAGGGATATAGGATAACATATTACCACTGGTGGAGGGATATAGGATAACATAATACCATTGGTGGAGGGATATAGGATAACATATTACCATTGGTGGAGGGATATAGGATAACATATTGCCATTGGTGGAGGGATATAGATTAACATATTACCACTGGTGGAGGGATATAGGATAACACATTACCATTGGTGGAGGGATATAGGATAACATATTACCACTGGTGGAGGGATATAGGATAACATATTGCCATTGGTGGAGGGATATAGGATAACATATTACCACTGGTGGAGGGATATAGGATAACATATTGCCATTGGTGGAGGGATATAGGATAACATATTGCCATTGGTGGAGGGATATAGGATAACATATTACCATTGGTGGAGGGATATAGGATAACATATTGCCATTGGTGGAGGGATATAGATTAACATATTACCACTGGTGGAGGGATATAGGATAACACATTACCATTGGTGGAGGGATATAGGATAACATATTACCACTGGTGGAGGGATATAGGATAACATATTGCCATTGGTGGAGGGATATAGGATAACATATTACCACTGGTGGAGGGATATAGGATAACATATTGCCATTGGTGGAGGGATATAGGATAACATATTGCCATTGGTGGAGGGATATAGGATAACATATTACCATTGGTGGAGGGATATAGGATAACATATTGCCATTGGTGGAGGGATATAGGATAACATATTACCATTGGTGGAGGGATATAGGATAACATATCACCATTGGTGGAGGGATATAGCTTAACATATTACCACTGGTGGAGGGATATAGGATAACATATTACCACTGGTGGAGGGATATAGGATAACATATTACCGCTGGTGGAGGGATATAGGATAACAGAATACCATTGGTGGAGGGATATAGGATAACATATTACCACTGGTGGAGGGATATAGGATAACACAATACCACTGGTGGAGGGATATAGGATAACATATTACCATTGGTGGAGGGATATAGTATAACATATTACCACTGGTGGAGGGATATAGGATAACATATTACCATTGGTGGAGGGATATTCGATAACATATTACCACTGGTGGAGGGATATAGGATAACATATTACCATTGGTGGAGGGATATAGGATAACATATTGCCATTGGTGGAGGGATATAGGATAACATATTACCACTGGTGGAGGGATATAGGATAACACATTACCATTGGTGGAGGGATATAGGATAACAGAATACCACTGGTGGAGGGATATAGGATAATATATTGCCATTGGTGGAGGGATATAGGATAACATATTACCACTGGTGGAGGGATATAGGATAACACATTACCATTGGTGGAGGGATATAGGATAACATATTACCACTGGTGGAGGGATATAGGATAACACATTACCATTGGTGGAGGTATATAGGATAACACATTACCATTGGTGGAGGGATATAGGATAACATATTACCACTGGTGGAGGGATATAGGATAACATATTGCCATTGGTGGAGGGATATAGGATAACATATTACCACTGGTGGAGGGATATAGGATAACATATTACCATTGGTGGAGGGATATAGGATAACATAATACCATTGGTGGAGGGATATAGGATAACATATTACCATTGGTGGAGGGATATAGGATAACATATTGCCATTGGTGGAGGGATATAGCATAACATATTACCACTGGTGGAGGGATATAGGATAACACATTACCATTGGTGGAGGGATATAGGATAACATATTACCACTGGTGGAGGGATATAGGATAACATATTGCCATTGGTGGAGGGATATAGGATAACATATTACCACTGGTGGAGGGATATAGGATAACATATTGCCATTGGTGGAGGATTATAGGATAACATATTGCCATTGGTGGAGGGATATAGGATAACATATTACCATTGGTGGAGGGATATAGGATAACATATTGCCATTGGTGGAGGGATATAGATTAACATATTACCACTGGTGGAGGGATATAGGATAACACATTACCATTGGTGGAGGGATATAGGATAACATATTACCACTGGTGGAGGGATATAGGATAACATATTGCCATTGGTGGAGGGATATAGGATAACATATTACCACTGGTGGAGGGATATAGGATAACATATTGCCATTGGTGGAGGGATATAGGATAACATATTGCCATTGGTGGAGGGATATAGGATAACATATTACCATTGGTGGAGGGATATAGGATAACATATTGCCATTGGTGGAGGGATATAGGATAACATATTACCATTGGTGGAGGGATATAGGATAACATATCACCATTGGTGGAGGGATATAGCTTAACATATTACCACTGGTGGAGGGATATAGGATAACATATTACCACTGGTGGAGGGATATAGGATAACATATTACCGCTGGTGGAGGGATATAGGATAACAGAATACCATTGGTGGAGGGATATAGGATAACATATTACCACTGGTGGAGGGATATAGGATAACACAATACCACTGGTGGAGGGATATAGGATAACATATTACCATTGGTGGAGGGATATAGTATAACATATTACCACTGGTGGAGGGATATAGGATAACATATTACCATTGGTGGAGGGATATTCGATAACATATTACCACTGGTGGAGGGATATAGGATAACATATTACCATTGGTGGAGGGATATAGGATAACATATTACCATTGGTGGAGGGATATAGGATAACATATTACCACTGGTGGAGGGATATAGGATAACACATTACCATTGGTGGAGGGATATAGGATAACAGAATACCACTGGTGGAGGGATATAGGATAATATATTGCCATTGGTGGAGGGATATAGGATAACATATTACCACTGGTGGAGGGATATAGGATAACACATTACCATTGGTGGAGGGATATAGGATAACATATTACCACTGGTGGAGGGATATAGGATAACACATTACCATTGGTGGAGGTATATAGGATAACACATTACCATTGGTGGAGGGATATAGGATAACATATTACCACTGGTGGAGGGATATAGGATAACATATTGCCATTGGTGGAGGGATATAGGATAACATATTACCACTGGTGGAGGGATATAGGATAACATATTACCATTGGTGGAGGGATATAGGATAACACATTACCATTGGTGGAAGGATATAGGATAACACATTACCATTGGTGGAGGGATATAGGATAACATATTACCACTGGTGGAGGGATATAGATAACATATTACCATTGGTGGAGGGATATAGGATAACACATTACCATTGGTGGAGGGATATAGGATAACACATTACCATTGGTGGAGGGATATAGCATAACACATTACCACTGGTGGAGGGATATAGGATAACATATTACCATTGGTGGAGGGATATAGCTTAACATATTACCATTGGTGGAGGGATATAGCTTAACATATTACCATTGGTGGAGGGATATAGGATAACACATTACCACTGGTGGAGGGATATAGGATAACATATCACCATTGGTGGAGGGATATAGCTTAACATATTACCATTGGTGGAGGGATATAGCTTAACATATTACCATTGGTGGAGGGATATAGGTTAACATATCACCATTGGTGGAGGGATATAGGATAACATATTACCATTGGTGGAGGGATATAGGATAACATATTACCATTGGTGGAGGGATATAGGATAACACATTACCATTGGTGGAGGGATATTCGATAACATATTACCATTGGTGGAGGGATATAGGATAACATATTACCATTGGTGGAGGGATATAGGATAACATATTACCCCGTCCTAGTGTAAAGCGCCTCCCTACCATCAGCAGCTGGAATCAAACGGTTTCTTCATGCTGGGATGGACAGTATTATGGGATGTCCTGGCAAACAGCGGCCAGATTCCATCTACATCTATAGGCTCATATTTCATAGTGCAGAGGTATGACCGACAGAGCCTTGGCAGGGTGCGTCTATGTGTAAGGGCCTTGGCAGGGTGTGTCTATGTGTTGTATGTAAGGGCCTTGGCAGGGGGAGTGCAGACTGACACCAGCAGCTGTAGAATGACATCTGAATGGGCTATTGGGTATGACCCTGCACATTCAGGTCCCCGAGCACATTCTTGACGTGGGCAGGATGGAAACAGGCCAGATGAGTCTTACCCAGGCCTTGTTTTAGAGGAGACTGACCCTAGTCTTGTTTTAGAGGAGACTGACCCTAGTCTTGTTTTAGAGGAAACTGACCCTAGTCTTGTTTTAGAGGAGTTACCCTAGTCTTGTTTTAGAGGAGTCTGACCCTAGTCTTGTTTTAGAGGAGACTGACCCTAGTCTTGTTTTAGAGGAAACTGACCCTAGTCTTGTTTTAGAGGAGTCTTACCCTAGTCTTGTTTTAGAGGAGTCTTACCCCGATCTTGTTTTAGAGGAGTCTTACCCTGGTCTTGTTTTAGAGGAGTCTTATCCTGATCTTGTTTTAGAGGAGTCTTACCCTGATCTTGTTTCAGAGGAGTCTTACCCCGATCTGGATTTAGAGGAGTCATACCCTAGTCTTGTTTTAGAGGAGTCTTACCCTGATCTTGTTTTACAGGAGTATTACCCTGGTCTTGTTTTAGAGGAGTCTTACCCTGGTCTTGTTTTAGAGGAGTCTTACCCTGATCTGGATTTAGAGGAGTCATACCCTAGTCTTGTTTTAGAGGAGTCTTACCCTGATCTTGTTTTACAGGAGTATTACCCTGGTCTTGTTTTAGAGGAGTTTTATCCTGATCTTGTTTTAGAGGAGTCTTACCCTGATCTTGTTTCAGAGGAGTCTTACCCCGATCTGGATTTAGAGGAGTCATACGCTGATCTTGTTTCAGAGGAGTCTTACCCTGGTCTTGTTTTAGAGGAGTCTTACCCTGATCTTGTTTTAGAGGAGTCATACCCTGATCTTGTTTCAGAGGAGTCTTACCCTGGTCTTGTTTTAGAGGAGTCTGACCCTGGTCTTGTTTTAGAGGAGACTGACCCTGATCTTGTTTTAGAGGAGACTGACCCTAGTCTTGTTTTAGAAGAGTCTTACCCTGATCTTGTTTCAGAGGAGTCTTACCAATAACTTGTTTTAGTAGAGTCTTAACCTGATCTTGTTTTAGAGGAGTCTTACCCAGGCCTTGTTTTAGAGGAGTCTTACCCTGATCTTGTTTTAGAGGAGTCTTAACCTGATCTTGTTTTAGAAGAGTCTTACCCTGGTCTTGTTTTAGAGGAGTCTTACCCTGGTCTTGTTTCAGAGGAGTCTTACCCTGGTCTTGTTTCAGAGGAGTCTTACCCTGATCTTGTTTCAGAGGAGTCTTACCCTGGTCTTGTTTCAGAGGAGTCTTACCCTGGTCTTGTTTCAGAGGAGTCTTACCCTGATCTTGTTTCAGAGGAGTCTTACCCTGGTCTTGTTTCAGAGGAGTCTTACCCTGATCTTGTTTCAGAGGAGTCTTACCCAGGCCTTGTTTTAGAGGAGTCTTACCCTGATCTTGTTTTAGAGGAGTCTTACCCTGGTCTTGTTTTAGAGGAGTCTTACCCTGATCTTGTTTTAAAGGAGTCTTACCCAGGTCTTGTTTTAGAGGAGTCTTACCCAGGTCTTGTTTCAGAGGAGTCTTACCCTGATCTTGTGTTAGAGGAGTCTTACCCAGGTCTTGTTTCAGAGGAGTCTTACCCTGGCCTTGAAGTCCACGGACGCACCGCGGTTGAGGAGGAGCGTTGCCACGTTGATGTTGCCGTAGTGAGCAGCAATGTGTAGCGGAGTAAAGCCACTCTAGAAAACAGATACATCAAGACATCAGCACTCAGTCACAACACAACCAATCAGAGCAGCCCCTCATACCGTCATAGCCAGATGGGACTGCTCTTTGATCAGACACACTGCAGACCCTGCCTACAGCCCAATGATCTCCTTCCTCCCAAAGTGTGCGCTTGTTCACTTCCCTTCACTGATTTTAAAGTAAATGACTGGTATATGAAATATGGTAGAAACTACCACTAGAGTATGGTGTCTCCACCAGTCCAATGAAATATGGTAGAAACTACCACTAGTCTATGGTTCCTCCATAGAGTTTTAGTTCATCAGTTGTTAACTTCAAGTAGTCTGAAGCAGATGCTGTACGAGACTATAAGCTACAGTAGTGTTGGGTGGAACTGTGATCTACAGTAGTGTTGGGTGGAACTGTGATCTACAGTAGTGTTGGGTGGAACTGTGATCTACAGTAGTGTTGGGTGGAACTGTGATCTACAGTAGTGTTGGGTGGAACTGTGATCTACAGTAGTGTTGGGAGGAACTGTGATCTACAGTAGTGTTGGGTGGAACTGTGATCTACAGTAGTGTTGGGTGGAACTGTGATCTACAGTAGTGTTGGGTGGAACTGTGATCTACAGTAGTGTTGGGTGGAACTGTGATCTACAGTAGTGTTGGGTGGAACTGTGATCTACAGTAGTGTTGGGAGGAACTGTGATCTACAGTAGGCCTGTTAGCTGTGTTCGCTGTTGGGGAACAGAAAAAGCAGCATAGCCACATTTAGAGTAGAGGACTTGATGCTGCAGCTGGGGCTTTCTGCTGACCGACACCTGCCTGCCTCAGGGTGTCTGGGATCTCCTGCCTGGGTCAGGGTGTCTGGGATCTCCTGCCTGGGTCATGCACAAGCCTGGTGATGTTAAGGCAGACACTGAGAGGGACTAGCTGGTGGACTGGGTCTCTGCTGCTGGGGGATAGCTTCCTTTATTCTTTATTTGGATCCACATTAGCTGGCACCTTGGCAACCGCTAGTCTTCCTGGGGTCCAATGGTGTCTTGCAGTATCTCATCACAGAACTCAGCCAGTGTTTGGTGTTATTACATACTACCGGGAAGAGCTTTTGGATATCAGAGTGGCGGTAACGCACCAGCATTACCAGCATTACGACAAGGAATACGACTTTCCGGAATTGGACCCTTTTATCGTACCCTCCAGGGCAATTGAACTGATTCCAGAGGCTGTTCCAAAACACCTCCGGCGGAAAAGAGGTACTCGGAGTGAACTTTTAGTCCGACTCAAGTAGGCATGCACACTGCTTCCGAGTATGTTACTAGCTAAAGTTCAGTCTCTGGATAGTAAAGTTGACGAGCTCAGGGAGAGGATTTCCTTCCAGAGAGACATCAGGGATTGTAACGTACTCTTTCACGGAAACATGGCTCTCTCGGGATATAATGTCTGAGTCCGTTCAGCCAGTTGGGTTCTCAGTTCATCGCACAGACAGGAATAAATATCTCTCCGGGAAGAAGGGCGGGGGTGTATGTTTCATGATTAACAACTCATGGTGTAATTGTGATAACACACAGGAACTCAAGTCCTTTTGTTCACCCGACCTAGAATACCTCACAATCAAATGCCGACCGTATTACCTCCAAGAGAATTATCTTCGGTTATAGTCATAGCCGTGTATATTCCCACTCAAGCTGATACCACGACGGCCCTCAAAGAACTTCACTAGACTTTATGAAAACTGGAAACCACAAATCCCGAGGCCGCATTTATTGTAGCTGGGGATTTTAACAAAGAATATTTGAGGAAAACGTTACACATTGACTAGTACTCGCACTGCTAAAACCCTCGACCACTGCTACTCCAACTTCTGGGATGCCTACAAGGCCCTCCCCGGCCCCCCCTTCAGCAAATCTGATTATGACTCCATTTTGCTCCTCCCTTCCAATAGGCAGAAACTCAAAAAGGGAGTACCTGTGCTAAGGACTATTCAACGCTGCTCTGACCAATCAGAATCCACGCTTCAAGATAGTTTGATCACGCGTACTGTGATATGTTCCCGGGTAGCTTCCGAGAAAAACATTGACAAGTAAACACAAGCATTACGCTACACCCGCAATAACATCTTCTAAACACGTGTAGGTGACAAATAAAAAATGTTTTGGGAGGGGCGGGGCGATACCTTTTATTGACTAAATTAAATGTCAGTGGCCATTGGCGGTTGAAGTGTTAACCAGGTTCTTAAGGGTTTTATGAGACTGGATAAAGGAAGCCAGCCCCTCAGCTGTAGAGACCGTCAGTCCATGTTGTCAGTATATTGAGGTCGGAGGTCATGCTACTTTCTAGTCCCTTCTGGAAAGCACCAAGACAGAGAGTAAATAAAATAACAGAAGTAGCAATGCAGGAACAGGGAGGAGAGATGAGGCAGCAGTTAGCAGCAGCAGTTAGCAGTTAGCAGTTAGCAGCAGGGTGTGAGGTGGTGGGCTGTGAGTGCTGAGTGTGTAGAGGAGATCCAAATATACCTCTGTGGTCCTATTCACCATCATCTAGGGAGAGCAACACCAGCGAGAGGTGAAGAGAGGAGAGAATGGGAGGTTAGTGCATCACAACGACACTATGGCTGCACCATGCTGTACGATGGTGGGAAGAGTCATGATAACAACATACCAGTCAGGATAACGGTCAGGTACACAACATTAACACCACAGAACACAGTAACACAGGGTACTACTTTTGCCAGTATACTGATATTATAGAACATCTACAGAGTCAAATTATACTACGACAGTAACATCAGAACTCTGCACCTCCAAGTTCACAATAACTACAGCTACAACAACCACAGTGAGGCCAGAGGGGTATCCTATGAAGAAAGCTTTATCAACTCAGGGGTTTCTAAAGCAGCTTCAGTTAGCTTCACATTCCATGTCAGGCTTCGACGGTGGATATTGCTGGTCCGCCTGCTGCTAACTGTAGCAGGCTTGTAACTACGTGTCACACATGGAGAGTCGAAATGCCCAACTCTTCATTGAGACAATGCTGAAACATCAATCCAATGGGTGAGTCAGTGCCACATTTTCATTTGTGCCGAAATCAAAATGAAAGAAAAGTTATTTTGCTAATTCAGCAGGCGTGTGAAAAAGGCTTTCAGAAGAGATGTCTTTATTTTATTACTTATCGTTAATGACTGAGCACCTTTTTTCCCACTCCTATCAATAAAATAATTGTATCGTAATAATTTTTATTTTATTTAACCTTTATTTAACTAGGCAAGTCAGTGAAGAAAACAATTCTTATTTACAATGGCGGCCTCCCAAAAGGCAAAAGGCCTCCTGCGGGGACGGGGGCCTGGGATTAAAAAAGTAAAAATAAAAACAATATAAATATAGGACAAAACACAATCACTGTATGTGTCATACAAAAGTTACAAATGCTGTCATTACTAGGGATGGCAGGTAGCCTAGTGGTTAGAGTGATGGCAGGTAGCCTAGTGGTTAGAGTGATGGCAGGTAGCCTAGTGGTTAGAGTGATGGCAGGTAGCCTAGTGGTTAGAGTGATGGCAGGTAGCCTAGTGGTTAGAGTGATGGCAGGTAGCCTAGTGGTTAGAGTGATGGCAGGTAGCCTAGTGGTTAGAGTGATGGCAGGTAGCCTAGTGGTTAGAGTGATGGCAGGTAGCCTAGTGGTTAGAGTGATGGCAGGTAGCCTAGTGGTTAGAGTGGAGGGATGGCAGGTAACCTAGTGGTTAGAGTGGAGGGACGGCAGGTAGCCTAGTGGTTAGAGTGATGGCAGGTAACCTAGTGGTTAGAGGGATGGCAGGTAACCTAGTGGTTAGAGTGGAGGGACGGCAGGTAGCCTAGTGGTTAGAGTGATGGCAGGTAACCTAGTGGTTAGAGGGATGGCAGGTAGCCTAGTGGTTAGAGTGGAGGGACGGCAGGTAGCCTAGTGGTTAGAGTGGAGGGACGGCAGGTAGCCTAGTGGTTAGAGTGGAGGGATGGCAGGTAGCCTAGTGGTTAGAGTGGAGGGACGGCAGGTAGCCTAGTGGTTAGAGTGGAGGGACGGCAGGTAGCCTAGTGGTTAGAGTGATGGCAGGTAACCTAGTGGTTAGAGTGATGGCAGGTAACCTAGTGGTTAGAGTGATGGCAGGTAACCTAGTGGTTAGAGGGAGGGATGGCAGGTAGCCTAGTGGTTAGAGGGATGGCAGGTAGCCTAGTGGTTAGAGTGTTGAGCCACTAACCAAAAGGTTGCTGGCTTGAATCCCAGAGCTGACAAGGTATAAATCTGTCGTTCTGCCCCTGAACAAGGCAGGTAACCCACTGTTCCCCGGTAGGCCGTCATTGTAAATAAGAATTTTTTCTTCACTGACTAGTTAAATGAAGGTTATATGAATAAATAACAATAAATTGCTAAATAATGTGATAGGTATTTTAATATTTTAAAATACATTTACTCCTGAGGTGCTGACCTGTTGCACCCTCTACAACCACTGTGATTATTATTATTTGACCCTACTGGTCATTTATGAACATTTGAACATCTTGGCCATGTACTGTTATAATCTCCACCCGGCACAGCCAGAAGAGGACTGGCCACCCCTTAGAGCCTGGTTCCTCTCTAGGTGTCAAGCCCTGGCCATAGAGAGGCTTTTATTCTCTATTTTGGTTAGGCCAGGGTGTGACTAGGGTGGGCATTCTAGTTTCTTTATTTCTATGTTTTCTGTTTCTATGTTTTGGCCGGGTATGGTTCTCAATCAGGGACAGCTGTCTGTCGTAGTCTCTGATTGGGAATCATACTTAGGCAGCCTGTTTTTCCACCTTAGTTGTGGGTAGTTGTCCGTGTTAGTGGCCTGTGTAGCCCTAGTCAGCTTCACGGTCGTTTTTGTTGTTGACATTTAAAATAAAGTGAAATGTACGCTACCCAAGCTGCACCTTGGTCCGGTCATTTCCCTGACGACGTTCGTGACACTAGGTTTCTTCCTAGGTTCTGGCCTTTCTAGGGAGTTTTTCCTAGCCACCGTGCTTCTACACCTGCATTGCTTGCTGTTTGGGGTTTTAGGCTGGGTTTCTGTACAGCACTTTGAGACATCAGCTGATGTAAGAAAGGCTTTATAAATACATTTGATTGGATCATTTTTTTCTTCTTCAAATGAAGGGGATGATGACGCAATCTTTGCGAGAGGGAGGGAATCTGATTTAGCTCAGACACTTCATTCAGGATAAATGGAGTTAGCCCTGAGTTAGCCTGCCCCGGAGCAGGTTAGTTCTGAATGCAGGATAGTGGAGTTATCCCTGAGTTAGCCTGCCCTGGAGCAGGTTAGTTCTGAAGGACTTGTTGCCATAGAAATGTACCTGACTAAAAGGTGAGCCATATTCGTATGACTGGTTATCCCAAGTTTAACTCAGAGTTGACCAAAGTTACCTGGCTAACTCCTTAAACCTGATTCCTAGGATAGCCCTCTGGTCAGAGTGCAGATAAAGGACTAGTGATTGGTGCGCTGTCTGTGTGGTACCTTGGACTCGACATCTGCGTTGTGGTCGATCTGGAGCAGCAGTGCAACAGCCTTGGTATCGTCCTTGCGCGCGGCGATGTGGAGCGCCGGGAGCCGGACCTTCCCTTTAGTGTCATTCTCCAGGAGCAGAGAGACCACCTGTTCATGTCCCTGCTGCAACGCCACCGCCAGGGGGGTGAAGCCATCCTACAGCAGAGATAACAGTCACTATATATACCATACCATACTGTAACACCACCACCAGGGGGGTGAAGCCATCCTACAGCAGAGATAACAGTCACTATATATACTATACCATACTGTAACACCACCACCAGGGGGGTGAAGCCATCCTACAGCAGAGATAACAGTCACTATATATACTATACCATACTGTAACACCACCGCCAGGGGGGTGAAGCCATCCTACAGCAGAGATAACAGTCACTATATATACTATACCATACTGTAACACCACCACCAGGGGGGTGAAGCCATCCTACAGCAGAGATAACAGTCACTATATATACTATACCATACTGTAACACCACCGCCAGGGGGGTGAAGCAATCCTACTGTAGAGATAACAGTCACTATATATACTATACCATACTGTAACACCACCCCCAGGGGGGTGAAGCCATCCTACAGCAGAGATAACAGTCACTATATATACTATACCATACTGTAACACCAGGGGGGTGAAGCCATCCTACAGCAGAGATAACAGTCACTATATATACTATACCATACTGTAACACCAGGGGGGTGAAGCCATCCTACAGCAGAGATAACAGTCACTATATATACTATACCATACTGTAACACCACCACCAGGGGGGTGAAGCCATCCTACAGCAGAGATAACAGTCACTATATATACTATACCATACTGTAACACCAGGGGGGTGAAGCCATCCTACAGCAGAGATAACAGTCACTATATATACTATACCATACTGTAACACCACCACCAGGGGGGTGAAGCCATCCTACAGCAGAGATAACAGTCACTATATATACTATACCATACTGTAACACCAGGGGGGTGAAGCCATCCTACAGCAGAGATAACAGTCACTATATATACCATACCATACTGTAACACCACCACCAGGGGGGTGAAGCCATCCTACAGCAGAGATAACAGTCACTATATATACCATACCATACTGTAACACCACCACCAGGGGGGTGAAGCCATCCTACTGAAGAGATAACAGTCACTATATATACTATACCATACTGTAACACCACCACCAGGGGGGTGAAGCCATCCTACAGCAGAGATAACAGTCACTATATATACCATACCATACTGTAACACCACCACCAGGGGGGTGAAGCCATCCTACTGTAGAGATAACAGTCACTATATATACTATACCATACTGTAACACCACCACCAAGGGGGTGAAGTCATCCTACAGCAGAGATAACAGTCACTATATATACCATACCATACTGTAATACCAGGGGGGTGAAGCCATCCTACAGCAGAGATAACAGTCACTATATATACCATACCATACTGTAACACCACCGCCAGGGGGGTGAAGCCATCCTACAGCAGAGATAACAGTCACTATATATACCATACCATACTGTAACACCACCACCAGGGGGGTGAAGCCATCCTACAGCAGAGATAACAGTCACTATATACACTATACCATACTGTAACACCACCACCAGGGGGGTGAAGCCATCCTACAGCAGAGATAACAGTCACTATATATACCATACCATACTGTAACACCACCACCAGGGGGGTGAAGCCATCCTACAGCAGAGATAACAGTCACTATATATACCATACCATACTGTAACACCACCACCAGGGGGGTGAAGCCATCCTACAGCAGAGATAACAGTCACTATATATACCATACCATACTGTAACACCACCACCAGGGGGGTGAAGCCATCCTACAGCAGAGATAACAGTCACTATATATACTATACCATACTGTAACACCACCACCAGGGGGGTGAAGCCATCCTACAGCAGAGATAACAGTCACTATATATACCATACCATACTGTAACACCACCACCAGGGGGGTGAAGCCATCCTACAGCAGAGATAACAGTCACTATATATACCATACCATACTGTAACACCACCACCAGGGGGGTGAAGCCATCCTACAGCAGAGATAACAGTCACTATATATACCATACCATACTGTAACACCACCACCAGGGGGGTGAAGCCATCCTACAGCAGAGATAACAGTCACTATATATACTATACCATACTGTAACACCACCACCAGGGGGGTGAAGCCATCCTACAGCAGAGATAACAGTCACTATATATACCATACCATACTGTAACACCACCACCAGGGGGGTGAAGCCATCCTACAGCAGAGATAACAGTCACTATATATACCATACCATACTGTAACACCACCACCAGGGGGGTGAAGCCATCCTACAGCAGAGATAACAGTCACTATATATACCATACCATACTGTAACACCACCACCAGGGGGGTGAAGCCATCCTACAGCAGAGATAACAGTCACTATATATACCATACCATACTGTAACACCACCACCAGGGGGGTGAAGCCATCCTACAGCAGAGATAACAGTCACTATATATACCATACCATACTGTAATACCAGGGGGGTGAAGCCATCCTACTGTAGAGATAACAGTCACTATATATACCATACCATACTGTAACACCACCACCAGGGGGGTGAAGCCATCCTACAGCAGAGATAACAGTCACTATATATACCATACCATACTGTAACACCACCACCAGGGGGGTGAAGCCATCCTACAGCAGAGATAACAGTCACTATATATACCATACCATACTGTAACACCACCACCAGGGGGGTGAAGCCATCCTACAGCAGAGATAACAGTCACTATATATACCATACCATACTGTAACACCACCACCAGGGGGGTGAAGCCATCCTACAGCAGAGATAACAGTCACTATATATACCATACCATACTGTAACACCACCACCAGGGGGGTGAAGCCATCCTACAGCAGAGATAACAGTCACTATATATACTATACCATACTGTAACACCACCACCAGGGGGGTGAAGCCATCCTACAGCAGAGATAACAGTCACTATATATACTATACCATACTGTATCACCACCACCAGGGGGGTGAAGCCATCCTACAGCAGAGATAACAGTCACTATATATACCATACCATACTGTAACACCACCACCAGGGGGGTGAAGCCATCCTACAGCAGAGATAACAGTCACTATATATACCATACCATACTGTAATACTAACCCTGACCTCTGACCTCAACACTGTCCTACCTCTTACAGGACTACCAGAACACTACCAGCAGTGAGGGCCATTGTCATCAGGGCTGTTGCTGTGCAGTATCCTAACAATATTACACTGAACAGATGTAGAACCACAACATGCAACAATTACTACCATTTTACTGAGTGACAGATCATATGAGGAAATCAATGGATTTCACATGACTGGGCAGGGGTGCAGCCACTTGGCAGCCAGGCCCACCCACTGGGGAAACAGGCCCAGCCAATCAGAATGAGTTTTTCCCCCACAAAAGGGCTTTATTACAGACAGAAACCCTCGTCAGCACGTATGGAACATTTGTGGGATTTTTCATGTCAGCTCATGAAACATGGGAAGTACACTTTATATGTTGCTTTACAGTTCTGTTCAGTGTAGATTATTAGATCACAATGACACATGTGAGATTGAGCTCCTCAACAATAACCTGTATTCTAGACCTCCAACACATTACCTGACTGACTGACATCCTTGGCAACATGGTTATCACTATTATACAGCCCCATGGTTTAATATCACTATTATACAGCACCATGGTTTATTATCACTATTATACAGCCCCATGGTTTAATATCACTACTATACAGCCCCATGGTTTAATATCACTATTATACAGCACCATGGTTTAATATCACTACTATACAGCCCCATGGTTTAATATCACTATTATACAGCACCATGGTTTAATATCACTATTATACAGCCCCATGGTTTAATATCACTACTATACAGCCCCATGGTTTAATATCACTATTATACAGCACCATGGTTTAATATCACTATTATACAGCCCTGTGGTTTAATATCACTATTATACAGCCCCATGGTTTAATATCACTAGTATACAGCCCCATGGTTTAATATCACTATTATACAGCCCACATGGTTTAATATCACTAGTATACAGCCCCATGGTTTAATATCACTATTATACAGCCCCATGGTTTAATATCACTACTATACAGCCCCATGGTTTAATATCACTATTATACAGCCCCATGGTTTAATATCACTATTATACAGCCCCATGGTTTAATATCACTATTATACAGCCCCATGGTTTAATATCACTACTATACAGCCCCATGGTTTAATATCACTATTATACAGCCCCATGGTTTAATATCACTAGTATACAGCCCCCCCCATAGTTTAATATCACTAGTATACAGCCCCCCATAGTTTAATATCACTATTATACAGCCTCCATGGTTTAATATCACTATTATACAGCCCCATGGTTTAATATCACTATTATACAGCCCCATGGTTTAATATCACTATTATACAGCCCCCATGGTTTAATATCACTAGTATACAGCCCCATGGTTTAATATCACTATTATACAGCCCCATGGTTTAATATCACTATTATACAGCCATGACATGGTTTAATATCACTATTATACAGCCCCCATGGTTTAATATCACTATTATACAGCACCACCATAGTTTAATATCACTATTATACAGCCCCATGGATTAATATCACTATTATACAGCCCCATGGTTTAATATCACTATTATACAGCACCACCATAGTTTAATATCACTATTATACAGCCCCATGGTTTAATATCACTAGTATACAGCCCCCCCCCATGGTTTAATATCACTATTATACAGCCCCATGGTTTAATATCACTAGTATACAGCCCCATGGTTTAATATCACTAGTATACAGCCCCATGGTTTAATATCACTAGTATACAGCACCATATTTTAATATCACTATTATACAGCCTCATGGTTTAATATCACTATTATACAGCACCACCATAGTTTAATATCACTATTATACAGCCCACATGGTTTAATATCACTATTATACAGCCCCATGGTTTAATATCACTGGTATACAGCCCCCCCCCCCCCCCCCCCCATAGTTTAATATCACTATTATACAGCCCCATGGTTTAATATCACTATTATACAGCACCATGGTTTAATATCACTGGTGTACAGCCCCCCCCCCCCCCCCCATAGTTTAATATCACTATTATACAGCCCCATGGTTTAATATCACTATTATACAGCCCCCATGGTTTAATATCACTATTATACAGCCCCATGGTTTAATATCACTATTATACAGCACCATGGTTTAATATCACTAGTATACAGTCCCCCATTGTTTAATATGACTAGTATACAGCCCCATGGTTTAATATCACTAGTATACAGCCCCATGGTTTAATATCACTATTATACAGCCCCCATGGTTTAATATCACTAGTATACAGCCCCATGGTTTAATATCACTAGTATACAGCCCCCATAGTTTAATATCACTATTATACAGCCCCATGGTTTAATATCACTATTATACAGCCCCCCCCATAGTTTAATATCACTAGTATACAGCCCCATGGTTTAATATCACTATTATACAGCCCCCATGGTTTAATATCACTAGTATACAGCCCCATAGTTTAATATCACTATTATACAGCCCCCATGGTTTAATATCACTATTATACAGCCCCCATGGTTTAATATCACTACTAAACAGCACCATGGTTTAATATCACTAGTATACAGCCCCATGGTTTAATATCACTATTATACAGCCCCCATAGTTTAATATCACTAGTATACAGCCCCATAGTTTAATATCACTATTATACAGCCCCCATGGTTTAATATCACTATTATACAGCCCCCATGGTTTAATATCACTACTAAACAGCACCATGGTTTAATATCACTAGTATACAGCCCCATGGTTTAATATCACTATTATACAGCCCCCATAGTTTAATATCACTAGTATACAGCCCCATAGTTTAATATCACTATTATACAGCCCCCATGGTTTAATATCACTATTATACAGCCCCATGGTTTAATATCACTATTATACAGCACCATGGTTTAATATCACTAGTATACAGTCCCCCATTGTTTAATATGACTAGTATACAGCCCCATGGTTTAATATCACTAGTATACAGCCCCATGGTTTAATATCACTATTATACAGCCCCCATGGTTTAATATCACTAGTATACAGCCCCATGGTTTAATATCACTAGTATACAGCCCCCATAGTTTAATATCACTATTATACAGCCCCATGGTTTAATATCACTATTATACAGCCCCCCCCATAGTTTAATATCACTAGTATACAGCCCCATGGTTTAATATCACTATTATACAGCCCCCATGGTTTAATATCACTAGTATACAGCCCCATAGTTTAATATCACTATTATACAGCCCCCATGGTTTAATATCACTATTATACAGCCCCCATGGTTTAATATCACTACTAAACAGCACCATGGTTTAATATCACTAGTATACAGCCCCATGGTTTAATATCACTATTATACAGCCCCCATAGTTTAATATCACTAGTATACAGCCCCATAGTTTAATATCACTATTATACAGCCCCCATGGTTTAATATCACTATTATACAGCCCCCATGGTTTAATATCACTACTAAACAGCACCATGGTTTAATATCACTAGTATACAGCCCCATGGTTTAATATCACTATTATACAGCCCCCATAGTTTAATATCACTAGTATACAGCCCCATAGTTTAATATCACTAGTATACAGCCCCCATAATTTAATATCACTATTATACAGCCCCATGGTTTAATATCACTACTATACACCACCATAGTTTAATATCACTACTATACAGCACCATGGTTTAATATCACTATTATACAGCCCCCATAGTTTAATATCACTAGTATACAGCCCCATAGTTTAATATCACTATTATACAGCCCCCATGGTTTAATATCACTATTATACAGCCCCCATGGTTTAATATCACTACTAAACAGCACCATGGTTTAATATCACTAGTATACAGCCCCATGGTTTAATATCACTATTATACAGCCCCCATAGTTTAATATCACTAGTATACAGCCCCATAGTTTAATATCACTATTATACAGCCCCCATGGTTTAATATCACTATTATACAGCCCCCATGGTTTAATATCACTACTAAACAGCACCATGGTTTAATATCACTAGTATACAGCCCCATGGTTTAATATCACTATTATACAGCCCCCATAGTTTAATATCACTAGTATACAGCCCCATAGTTTAATATCACTAGTATACAGCCCCCATAGTTTAATATCACTAGTATACAGCACCATATTTTAATATCACTATTATACAGCCTCATGGTTTAATATCACTATTATACAGCACCACCATAGTTTAATATCACTATTATACAGCCCACATGGTTTAATATCACTATTATACAGCCCCATGGTTTAATATCACTGGTATACAGCCCCCCCCCCCCCCCCCCATAGTTTAATATCACTATTATACAGCCCCATGGTTTAATATCACTATTATACAGCACCATGGTTTAATATCACTGGTGTACAGCCCCCCCCCCCCCCCCCATAGTTTAATATCACTATTATACAGCCCCATGGTTTAATATCACTATTATACAGCCCCCATGGTTTAATATCACTATTATACAGCCCCATGGTTTAATATCAATATTATACAGCACCATGGTTTAATATCACTAGTATACAGTCCCCCATTGTTTAATATGACTAGTATACAGCCCCATGGTTTAATATCACTAGTATACAGCCCCATGGTTTAATATCACTATTATACAGCCCCCATGGTTTAATATCACTAGTATACAGCCCCATGGTTTAATATCACTAGTATACAGCCCCCATAGTTTAATATCACTATTATACAGCCCCATGGTTTAATATCACTATTATACAGCCCCCCCCATAGTTTAATATCACTAGTATACAGCCCCATGGTTTAATATCACTATTATACAGCCCCCATGGTTTAATATCACTAGTATACAGCCCCATAGTTTAATATCACTATTATACAGCCCCCATGGTTTAATATCACTATTATACAGCCCCCATGGTTTAATATCACTACTAAACAGCACCATGGTTTAATATCACTAGTATACAGCCCCATGGTTTAATATCACTATTATACAGCCCCCATAGTTTAATATCACTAGTATACAGCCCCATAGTTTAATATCACTATTATACAGCCCCCATGGTTTAATATCACTATTATACAGCCCCCATGGTTTAATATCACTACTAAACAGCACCATGGTTTAATATCACTAGTATACAGCCCCATGGTTTAATATCACTATTATACAGCCCCCATAGTTTAATATCACTAGTATACAGCCCCATAGTTTAATATCACTAGTATACAGCCCCCATAGTTTAATATCACTATTATACAGCCCCATGGTTTAATATCACTACTATACACCACCATAGTTTAATATCACTACTATACAGCACCATGGTTTAATATCACTATTATACAGCCCCCATAGTTTAATATCACTAGTATACAGCCCCATAGTTTAATATCACTATTATACAGCCCCCATGGTTTAATATCACTATTATACAGCCCCCATGGTTTAATATCACTACTAAACAGCACCATGGTTTAATATCACTAGTATACAGCCCCATGGTTTAATATCACTATTATACAGCCCCCATAGTTTAATATCACTAGTATACAGCCCCATAGTTTAATATCACTATTATACAGCCCCCATGGTTTAATATCACTATTATACAGCCCCCATGGTTTAATATCACTACTAAACAGCACCATGGTTTAATATCACTAGTATACAGCCCCATGGTTTAATATCACTATTATACAGCCCCCATAGTTTAATATCACTAGTATACAGCCCCATAGTTTAATATCACTAGTATACAGCCCCCATAGTTTAATATCACTAGTATACAGCACCATATTTTAATATCACTATTATACAGCCTCATGGTTTAATATCACTATTATACAGCACCACCATAGTTTAATATCACTATTATACAGCCCACATGGTTTAATATCACTATTATACAGCCCCATGGTTTAATATCACTGGTATACAGCCCCCCCCCCCCCCCCCCCCCCCATAGTTTAATATCACTATTATACAGCCCCATGGTTTAATATCACTATTATACAGCACCATGGTTTAATATCACTGGTATACAGCCCCCCCCCCCCCCCCCATAGTTTAATATCACTATTATACAGCCCCATGGTTTAATATCACTATTATACAGCCCCCATGGTTTAATATCACTATTATACAGCCCCATGGTTTAATATCACTAGTATACAGCCCCATGGTTTAATATCACTAGTATACAGCCCCATGGTTTAATATCACTAGTATACAGCACCATATTTTAATATCACTATTATACAGCCTCATGGTTTAATATCACTATTATACAGCACCACCATAGTTTAATATCACTATTATACAGCCCACATGGTTTAATATCACTATTATACAGCCCCATGGTTTAATATCACTGGTATACAGTCCCCCATTGTTTAATATGACTAGTATACAGCCCCATGGTTTAATATCACTAGTATACAGCCCCATGGTTTAATATCACTATTATACAGCCCCCATGGTTTAATATCACTAGTATACAGCCCCATGGTTTAATATCACTAGTATACAGCCCCCATGGTTTAATATCACTATTATACAGCCCCATGGTTTAATATCACTATTATACAGCCCCCCCCATAGTTTAATATCACTAGTATACAGCCCCATGGTTTAATATCACTATTATACAGCCCCCATGGTTTAATATCACTAGTATACAGCCCCATAGTTTAATATCACTATTATACAGCCCCCATGGTTTAATATCACTATTATACAGCCCCCATGGTTTAATATCACTACTAAACAGCACCATGGTTTAATATCACTAGTATACAGCCCCATGGTTTAATATCACTATTATACAGCCCCCATAGTTTAATATCACTAGTATACAGCCCCATAGTTTAATATCACTATTATACAGCCCCCATGGTTTAATATCACTATTATACAGCCCCCATGGTTTAATATCACTACTAAACAGCACCATGGTTTAATATCACTAGTATACAGCCCCATGGTTTAATATCACTATTATACAGCCCCCATAGTTTAATATCACTAGTATACAGCCCCATAGTTTAATATCACTAGTATACAGCCCCCATAGTTTAATATCACTATTATACAGCCCCATGGTTTAATATCACTACTATACACCACCATAGTTTAATATCACTACTATACAGCACCATGGTTTAATATCACTATTATACAGCCCCCATAGTTTAATATCACTAGTATACAGCCCCATAGTTTAATATCACTATTATACAGCCCCCATGGTTTAATATCACTATTATACAGCCCCCATGGTTTAATATCACTACTAAACAGCACCATGGTTTAATATCACTAGTATACAGCCCCATGGTTTAATATCACTATTATACAGCCCCCATAGTTTA
The DNA here is from genome assembly GCF_045679555.1 of Salvelinus alpinus. Lineage (NCBI taxonomy): Eukaryota > Metazoa > Chordata > Actinopteri > Salmoniformes > Salmonidae > Salvelinus > Salvelinus alpinus. The sequence goes on from NC_092088.1 coordinate 110,280,392, forward strand.
ATATCACTAGTATACAGCCCCATAGTTTAATATCACTATTATACAGCCCCATGGTTTAATATCACTAGTATACAGCCCCATGGTTTAATATCACTATTATACAGCCCACATGGTTTAATATCACTAGTATACAGCCCCATGGTTTAATATCACTATTATACAGCCCCATGGTTTAATATCACTACTATACAGCCCCATGGTTTAATATCACTATTATACAGCCCCATGGTTTAATATCACTATTATACAGCCCCATGGTTTAATATCACTATTATACAGCCCCATGGTTTAATATCACTACTATACAGCCCCATGGTTTAATATCACTATTATACAGCCCCATGGTTTAATATCACTAGTATACAGCCCCCCCCATAGTTTAATATCACTAGTATACAGCCCCCCATAGTTTAATATCACTATTATACAGCCTCCATGGTTTAATATCACTATTATACAGCTCCATGGTTTAATATCACTATTATACAGCCCCATGGTTTAATATCACTATTATACAGCCCCCATGGTTTAATATCACTAGTATACAGCCCCATGGTTTAATATCACTATTATACAGCCCCATGGTTTAATATCACTATTATACAGCCATGACATGGTTTAATATCACTATTATACAGCCCCCATGGTTTAATATCACTATTATACAGCACCACCATAGTTTAATATCACTATTATACAGCCCCATGGTTTAATATCACTATTATACAGCCCCATGGTTTAATATCACTATTATACAGCACCACCATAGTTTAATATCACTATTATACAGCCCCATGGTTTAATATCACTAGTATACAGCCCCCCCCCATGGTTTAATATCACTATTATACAGCCCCATGGTTTAATATCACTAGTATACAGCCCCATGGTTTAATATCACTAGTATACAGCCCCATGGTTTAATATCACTAGTATACAGCACCATATTTTAATATCACTATTATACAGCCTCATGGTTTAATATCACTATTATACAGCACCACCATAGTTTAATATCACTATTATACAGCCCACATGGTTTAATATCACTATTATACAGCCCCATGGTTTAATATCACTGGTATACAGCCCCCCCCCCCCCCCCCCCCCATAGTTTAATATCACTATTATACAGCCCCATGGTTTAATATCACTATTATACAGCACCATGGTTTAATATCACTGGTGTACAGCCCCCCCCCCCCCCCCCATAGTTTAATATCACTATTATACAGCCCCATGGTTTAATATCACTATTATACAGCCCCCATGGTTTAATATCACTATTATACAGCCCCATGGTTTAATATCACTATTATACAGCACCATGGTTTAATATCACTAGTATACAGTCCCCCATTGTTTAATATGACTAGTATACAGCCCCATGGTTTAATATCACTAGTATACAGCCCCATGGTTTAATATCACTATTATACAGCCCCCATGGTTTAATATCACTAGTATACAGCCCCATGGTTTAATATCACTAGTATACAGCCCCCATGGTTTAATATCACTATTATACAGCCCCATGGTTTAATATCACTATTATACAGCCCCCCCCATAGTTTAATATCACTAGTATACAGCCCCATGGTTTAATATCACTATTATACAGCCCCCATGGTTTAATATCACTAGTATACAGCCCCATAGTTTAATATCACTATTATACAGCCCCCATGGTTTAATATCACTATTATACAGCCCCCATGGTTTAATATCACTACTAAACAGCACCATGGTTTAATATCACTAGTATACAGCCCCATGGTTTAATATCACTATTATACAGCCCCCATAGTTTAATATCACTAGTATACATCCCCATAGTTTAATATCACTATTATACAGCCCCCATGGTTTAATATCACTATTATACAGCCCCCATGGTTTAATATCACTACTAAACAGCACCATGGTTTAATATCACTAGTATACAGCCCCATGGTTTAATATCACTATTATACAGCCCCCATAGTTTAATATCACTAGTATACAGCCCCATAGTTTAATATCACTAGTATACAGCCCCCATAGTTTAATATCACTATTATACAGCCCCATGGTTTAATATCACTACTATACACCACCATAGTTTAATATCACTACTATACAGCACCATGGTTTAATATCACTATTATACAGCCCCCATAGTTTAATATCACTAGTATACAGCCCCATAGTTTAATATCACTATTATACAGCCCCCATGGTTTAATATCACTATTATACAGCCCCCATGGTTTAATATCACTACTAAACAGCACCATGGTTTAATATCACTAGTATACAGCCCCATGGTTTAATATCACTATTATACAGCCCCCATAGTTTAATATCACTAGTATACAGCCCCATAGTTTAATATCACTATTATACAGCCCCATGGTTTAATATCACTAGTATACAGCCCCATGGTTTAATATCACTATTATACAGCCCACATGGTTTAATATCACTAGTATACAGCCCCATGGTTTAATATCACTATTATACAGCCCCATGGTTTAATATCACTACTATACAGCCCCATGGTTTAATATCACTATTATACAGCCCCATGGTTTAATATCACTATTATACAGCCCCATGGTTTAATATCACTATTATACAGCCCCATGGTTTAATATCACTACTATACAGCCCCATGGTTTAATATCACTATTATACAGCCCCATGGTTTAATATCACTAGTATACAGCCCCCCCCATAGTTTAATATCACTAGTATACAGCCCCCCATAGTTTAATATCACTATTATACAGCCTCCATGGTTTAATATCACTATTATACAGCCCCATGGTTTAATATCACTATTATACAGCCCCATGGTTTAATATCACTATTATACAGCCCCCATGGTTTAATATCACTAGTATACAGCCCCATGGTTTAATATCACTATTATACAGCCCCATGGTTTAATATCACTATTATACAGCCATGACATGGTTTAATATCACTATTATACAGCCCCCATGGTTTAATATCACTATTATACAGCACCACCATAGTTTAATATCACTATTATACAGCCCCATGGTTTAATATCACTATTATACAGCCCCATGGTTTAATATCACTATTATACAGCACCACCATAGTTTAATATCACTATTATACAGCCCCATGGTTTAATATCACTAGTATACAGCCCCCCCCCATGGTTTAATATCACTATTATACAGCCCCATGGTTTAATATCACTAGTATACAGCCCCATGGTTTAATATCACTAGTATACAGCCCCATGGTTTAATATCACTAGTATACAGCACCATATTTTAATATCACTATTATACAGCCTCATGGTTTAATATCACTATTATACAGCACCACCATAGTTTAATATCACTATTATACAGCCCACATGGTTTAATATCACTATTATACAGCCCCATGGTTTAATATCACTGGTATACAGCCCCCCCCCCCCCCCCCATAGTTTAATATCACTATTATACAGCCCCATGGTTTAATATCACTATTATACAGCACCATGGTTTAATATCACTGGTGTACAGCCCCCCCCCCCCCCCCCCCCCCCCATAGTTTAATATCACTATTATACAGCCCCATGGTTTAATATCACTATTATACAGCCCCCATGGTTTAATATCACTATTATACAGCCCCATGGTTTAATATCACTATTATACAGCACCATGGTTTAATATCACTAGTATACAGTCCCCCATTGTTTAATATGACCAGTATACAGCCCCATGGTTTAATATCACTAGTATACAGCCCCATGGTTTAATATCACTATTATACAGCCCCCATGGTTTAATATCACTAGTATACAGCCCCATGGTTTAATATCACTAGTATACAGCCCCCATAGTTTAATATCACTATTATACAGCCCCATGGTTTAATATCACTATTATACAGCCCCCCCCATAGTTTAATATCACTAGTATACAGCCCCATGGTTTAATATCACTATTATACAGCCCCCATGGTTTAATATCACTAGTATACAGCCCCATAGTTTAATATCACTATTATACAGCCCCCATGGTTTAATATCACTATTATACAGCCCCCATGGTTTAATATCACTACTAAACAGCACCATGGTTTAATATCACTAGTATACAGCCCCATGGTTTAATATCACTATTATACAGCCCCCATAGTTTAATATCACTAGTATACAGCCCCATAGTTTAATATCACTATTATACAGCCCCCATGGTTTAATATCACTATTATACAGCCCCCATGGTTTAATATCACTACTAAACAGCACCATGGTTTAATATCACTAGTATACAGCCCCATGGTTTAATATCACTATTATACAGCCCCCATAGTTTAATATCACTAGTATACAGCCCCATAGTTTAATATCACTAGTATACAGCCCCCATAGTTTAATATCACTATTATACAGCCCCATGGTTTAATATCACTACTATACACCACCATAGTTTAATATCACTACTATACAGCACCATGGTTTAATATCACTATTATACAGCCCCCATAGTTTAATATCACTAGTATACAGCCCCATAGTTTAATATCACTATTATACAGCCCCCATGGTTTAATATCACTATTATACAGCCCCCATGGTTTAATATCACTACTAAACAGCACCATGGTTTAATATCACTAGTATACAGCCCCATGGTTTAATATCACTATTATACAGCCCCCATAGTTTAATATCACTAGTATACAGCCCCATAGTTTAATATCACTATTATACAGCCCCCATGGTTTAATATCACTATTATACAGCCCCCATGGTTTAATATCACTACTAAACAGCACCATGGTTTAATATCACTAGTATACAGCCCCATGGTTTAATATCACTATTATACAGCCCCCATAGTTTAATATCACTAGTATACAGCCCCATAGTTTAATATCACTAGTATACAGCCCCCATAGTTTAATATCACTAGTATACAGCACAATATTTTAATATCACTATTATACAGCCTCATGGTTTAATATCACTATTATACAGCACCACCATAGTTTAATATCACTATTATACAGCCCACATGGTTTAATATCACTATTATACAGCCCCATGGTTTAATATCACTGGTATACAGCCCCCCCCCCCCCCATAGTTTAATATCACTATTATACAGCCCCATGGTTTAATATCACTATTATACAGCACCATGGTTTAATATCACTGGTATACAGCCCCCCCCCCCCCCCCCCATAGTTTAATATCACTATTATACAGCCCCATGGTTTAATATCACTATTATACAGCCCCCATGGTTTAATATCACTATTATACAGCCCCATGGTTTAATATCACTATTATACAGCACCATGGTTTAATATCACTAGTATACAGTCCCCCATTGTTTAATATGACTAGTATACAGCCCCATGGTTTAATATCACTAGTATACAGCCCCATGGTTTAATATCACTATTATACAGCCCCCATGGTTTAATATCACTAGTATACAGCCCCATGGTTTAATATCACTAGTATACAGCCCCCATGGTTTAATATCACTATTATACAGCCCCATGGTTTAATATCACTATTATACAGCCCCCCCCATAGTTTAATATCACTAGTATACAGCCCCATGGTTTAATATCACTATTATACAGCCCCCATGGTTTAATATCACTAGTATACAGCCCCATAGTTTAATATCACTATTATACAGCCCCCATGGTTTAATATCACTATTATACAGCCCCCATGGTTTAATATCACTACTAAACAGCACCATGGTTTAATATCACTAGTATACAGCCCCATGGTTTAATATCACTATTATACAGCCCCCATAGTTTAATATCACTAGTATACAGCCCCATAGTTTAATATCACTATTATACAGCCCCCATGGTTTAATATCACTATTATACAGCCCCCATGGTTTAATATCACTACTAAACAGCACCATGGTTTAATATCACTAGTATACAGCCCCATGGTTTAATATCACTATTATACAGCCCCCATAGTTTAATATCACTAGTATACAGCCCCATAGTTTAATATCACTAGTATACAGCCCCCATAGTTTAATATCACTATTATACAGCCCCATGGTTTAATATCACTACTATACACCACCATAGTTTAATATCACTACTATACAGCACCATGGTTTAATATCACTATTATACAGCCCCCATAGTTTAATATCACTAGTATACAGCCCCATAGTTTAATATCACTATTATACAGCCCCCATGGTTTAATATCACTATTATACAGCCCCCATGGTTTAATATCACTACTAAACAGCACCATGGTTTAATATCACTAGTATACAGCCCCATGGTTTAATATCACTATTATACAGCCCCCATAGTTTAATATCACTAGTATACAGCCCCATAGTTTAATATCACTATTATACAGCCCCCATGGTTTAATATCACTATTATACAGCCCCCATGGTTTAATATCACTACTAAACAGCACCATGGTTTAATATCACTAGTATACAGCCCCATGGTTTAATATCACTATTATACAGCCCCCATAGTTTAATATCACTAGTATACAGCCCCATAGTTTAATATCACTAGTATACAGCCCCCATAGTTTAATATCACTAGTATACAGCCCCATGGTTTAATATCACTACTATACACCACCATAGTTTAATATCACTACTATACAGCACCATGGTTTAATATCACTATTATACAGCCCCCATAGTTTAATATCACTAGTATACAGCCCCATAGTTTAATATCACTAGTATACAGCCCCATGGTTTAATATCACTATTATACAGCCACCATGGTTTAATATCACTATTATACAGCCCCCATGGTTTAATATCACTACTATACAGCCCCATGGTTTAATATCACTATTATACAGCCCCCATGGTTTAATATCACTATTATACAGCCACCATGGTTTAATATCACTAGTATACAGCCCCCATAGTTTAATATCACTATTATACAGCCCCCATGGTTTAATATCACTACTAAACAGCACCATGGTTTAATATCACTATTATACAGCCCCCATGGTTTAATATCACTACTAAACAGCACCATGGTTTAATATCACTAGTATACAGCCCCATAGTTTAATATCACTATTATACAGCACCATGGTTTAATATCACTACTATACAGCCCCCATGGTTTAATATCACTACTATACAGCCCCCATGGTTTAATATCACTACTATACAGCAACATGGTTTAATATCACTACTATACAGCCTCCATGGTTTATTATCACTATTATACAGCCCCATGGTTTAATATCACTATTATACAGCCCCATGGTTTAATATCACTATTATACAGCCCCATAGTTTAATATCACTATTATACAGCCCCATAGTTTAATATCACTACTATACAGCCCCATGGTTTAATATCACTATTATACAGCCCTGTGGTTTAATATCACTATTATACAGCCCCCATGGTTTAATATCACTATTATACAGCCCCCATGGTTTAATATCACTATTAAACAGCCCCATGGTTTAATATCACTAGTATACAGTCCCCCATTGTTTAATATGACTAGTATACAGCCCCATGGTTTAATATCACTATTATACAGCCCCATGGTTTAATATCACTATTATACAGCCCCCATGGTTTAATATCACTAGTATACAGCCCCATGGTTTAATATCACTAGTATACAGCCCTATACAGCCCCATGGTTTAATATCACTATTATACAGCCCCCATGGTTTAATATCACTATTATACAGCACCATGGTTTAATATCACTACTATACAGCCCCCCATGGTTTAATATCACTATTATACAGCAACATGGTTTAATATCACTAGTATACAGCCCCCATGGTTTAATATCACTACTATACAGCCCCCCATTGTTTAATATCACTATTATACATCCCCATGGTTTAATATCACTATTATACAGCCCCCATGCCCTGTGTGGAGATATGAGTTAGTATGAAGAAGAGTGGAGGGATACTGACCTCTGTAGCGATGCCCTGGGTGGAGCCGTGGTCCAGCAGGTATCTGACCACCTTCTGATGATTCTCCTGAGCAGCCATGTACAGAGGAGTGAAGCCATTCTACAGGAGACACACATATACGGTCGGCTATGAAAAGCCAACTGAGATTTATTCCTGATTATTATTTGACCATGCTTGTCATTTATGGAAATTTTGAAAATCTTGGCTCTCTCTAATTTTCTCCTTCTCTCTTTCTTTCTCTCGGAGGACCTGGGCCCTAGGACCATGCGTCGGGACTGCCGCCCGTGGTGACTCCTTGCTGTCCCCAGTCCGCCTGGCCTTGCTGCTATTCCAGTTTCAGCTGTTCTGCCTGCGGTTATGGAACCGCTACCTGTCCCAGACCTGTTGTTTTTCAACTCTTGATGATCGGCTATGAAAAGCCAACTGAAAATTATTCATGATTATTATTTGACCATGCTTGTCACTTATGAACATTTTTGAACATCTTGGCATAGTTCTGTTATAATCTCCACCCGGCACAGCCAGAAGAGGACTGGCCACCCCTCATAGCCTGGTTCCTCTCTAGGTTTCTTCCTAGGTTTTGGCCTTTCTAGGGAGTTTTTCCTAGCCACCGTGCTTCTACACCTGCATTACTAGCTGTTTGGGGTTTTAGGCTGGGTGTCTGTACAGCACTTCGAGATATTAGCTGATGTACGAAGGGCTATATAAAATAAAATTGATTGAAATTGATTGATATACAGACAATACAGCCATTATTATAGTAATACAGACAATACAGCCATTATTATAGTACACTATTATAGTAATACAGAAAATACAGCCATTACTACAGTACATTGTTATAGTAATACAGACAATACAGACATTATTATAGTAATACAGACAATACAGACATTATTACACTACATTATTATAGTAATACAGACAATACAGCCATGTACAGAGGAGTGAATCCATTCTACAGGAGACACACAGATACAGACAATACAGCCATTACTACAGTACATTATTATAGTAATGCAGACAATACAGCCATTATTATAGTAATACAGACAATACAGCCATTACTACAGTACATTATTATTGTAAAGGTTTTCTTCCAGGGGTGAAGGAGAGGACCAAAGTGCAGCGCGGCTAGTGTTAAACATGTTTAATGAAGAACAAGTGAACACTACAAACAACTTACAAAATAACAAACGTGCAAAACCGATACAGACCTATCTGGTGCAGAACACAAACACAGAGACAGGTAACAAACACCCACAAACTCCCAACACAAAACAAGCCTCCTATAAATGAGTCTCAATCAGAGACAACGACTACCATCTGCCTCTGATTGAGAACCCACACTAGGCTGACAGAAACAGACAAACTAGACACACAACATAGAATTCCCACCCAGCTCACGTCCTGACCAACTAAACACATACAAAACAAGAGAAAACAGGTCAGGAACGTGACAGAACCCCCCCCTCAAGGTGCGAACTCCGGGCGCACCCCTAAAAACTCAAGGGGAGGGTCTGGGTGGGCATCTGTCTGCGGTGGCGGCTCCGGCGGTGGACGAGGACACCACTCCACCATTGTCTTTGTCCCCCTCCTTAGCGTCCTTTGAGTGGCGACCCTCGCCCCCGACCATGGTCCAGGAACCTTCACTAAGGCCCCTCCTACATAGAGGAGACAGCTCAGGACAGAGAGGTAGCTCAGGACAGAGAGGTAGCTCAGGACAGAGAGGTAGCTCCGGACAGAGAGGTAGCTCCGGACAGAGAGGTAGCTCCGGACAGAGAGGTAGCTCCGGACAGAGGGCCAACTCTGTACTAATGGCAGCTCCGGACTGGGTGGCAGCTCCGGACTGGGTGGCAGCTCCGGACTGAGTGGCAGCTCATGACTGGGTGGCAGCTCATGACTGGGTGGCAGCTCATGACTGAGGGGCAGCTCATGACTGTAGGGCAGCTCATGACTGTAGGGCAGCTCATGACTGTAGGGCAGCTCATGACTGTAGGGCAGCTCATGACTGTAGGGCAGCTCATGACTGTAGGGCAGCTCATGACTGTAGGGCAGCTCATGACTGTAGGGCAGCTCATGACTGTAGGGCAGCTCATGACTGAAGGGCAGCTCATGACTGAAGGGCAGCTCATGACTGAAGGGCAGCTCATGACTGAAGGGCAGCTCATGACTGAAGGGCAGCTCATGACTGTAGGGCAGCTCCTGACTGGCTGGCGGCTCTGGCAGCTCCTGACTGGCTGGCGGCTCTGGCGGCTCCTGACTGGCTGGCGGCTCTGGCGGCTGCTGACTGGCTGGCGGCTCTGGCGGCTCCTGACTGGCTGGCGGCTCTGGCGGCTCCTGACTGGCTGGCGGCTCTGGCGGCTCCTGACTGGCTGGCGGCTCTGGCGGCTCCTGACTGGCTGGCGGCTCTGGCGGCTCCTGACTGGCTGGCGGCTCTGGCGGCTCCTGACTGGCTGGCGGCTCTGGCGGCTCCTGACTGGCTGGCGGCTCTGGCGGCTCCTGACTGGCTGGCGGCTCTGGCGGCTCCTGACTGGCGGACGGCTCTAGCGGCTCCTGACTGACGGACGGCTCTAATGGCTCGTGGCAGACAGATGGCTCAGAAGGCGCTGGGCAGACGGATGGCTCAGAAGGCGCTGGGCAGACGGATGGCTCAGAAGGCGCTGGGCAGACGGATGGCTCCGATGGCGCTGGGGAGACGGCCAGCTCTGACGGCGTTGGGCAGACGGACAGTTCAGACGCCGCTGGGCAGACGGGCAGTTCAGGCGCCGCTGGGCAGACGGGCAGTTCAGGCGCCGCTGGGCAGACGGCAGACTCTGGCCGGCTGAGACGCACTATAGGCCTGATGCGTGGTGCCGGAACTGGAGGTACCGGGCTGAGGGCACGCACCTCAGGGCGAGTGCGGGGAGGAGGAACAGGGCTCTGGCGATGCACTGGAAGCCTGGTGCGTGGTGTAGGCACTGGTGGTACTGGGCTGGGGCGGGAAGATGGCGCCGGATATACCGGACCGTGAAGGAGGACACGCGCTCTTGAGCACCGAGCCTCTCCAACCTTACCAGGTTGAATGGTCCCCGTAGCCCTGCCAGTGCGGCGAGGTGGAATAGCCCGCACTGGGCTATGCAGGCGAACCGGGGACACCACCTGTAAGGCTGGTGCCATGTACGCCGGCCCGAGGAGACGTACTGGAGGCCAGATACGTTGGGCCGGCTTCATGACATCCAGCTCGATGCCCAACCTAGCCCTCCCAGTGCGGCAAGGTGGAATAGCCCGCACTGGGCTAAGCACGCGTACTGGGGACAGTATGCGCTTTACCGCATAACACGGTGTCTGACCGGTACGACGCCCTCTCACTCCACGGTAAGCCCGGGGAGTTGGCTCAGGTATCCAACCCGGCTTCGCCACACTCCCCTTTAGCCACCCCCCCCCCCAAGAAATTTTTGGGTGAGCCTCTCGGGTTTCCAGCCACTCTGCCTTGCAAGCGCCTCATAATGCCGCCTCTCCGCTTTTGATGCCTCCAGCTCCGCTTTGGGACGGCGACACTCCTCTGGCTCTGCCCAGGGTCCCTCTCCGTCCAGAATCTCCTCCCATGTCCATTCCTCCTTGTACTGCTGCTGCTGTTGCTGCTGCCCGTTGCCACGCTGCTTGGTCCGGGTTTGGTGGGTGTTTCTGTAAAGGTTTTCTTCCAGGGGTGAAGGAGAGGACCAAAGTGCAGCGCGGCTAGTGTTAAACATGTTTAATGAAGAACAAGTGAACACTACAAACAACTTACAAAATAACAAACGTGCAAAACCGATACAGACCTATCTGGTGCAGAACACAAACACAGAGACAGGTAACAAACACCCACAAACTCCCAACACAAAACAAGCCTCCTATAAATGAGTCTCAATCAGAGACAACGACTACCATCTGCCTCTGATTGAGAACCCACACTAGGCTGACAGAAACAGACAAACTAGACACACAACATAGAATTCCCACCCAGCTCACGTCCTGACCAACTAAACACATACAAAACAAGAGAAAACAGGTCAGGAACGTGACAATTATAGTAATACAGACAATACAGACATTATTATAGTAATACAGACAATACAGCCATTACTACAGTACATTGTTATAGTAATACAGACAATACAGCCATTACTACAGTACATTATTATAGTAATACAGACAATACAGACATTATTATAGTAATACAGACAATACAGCCATTACTACAGTACATTGTTATAGTAATACATACAATACAGCCATTACTACAGTACACTATTATAGTAATACAGGCAATACAGCCATTACTACAGTACATTATTACAGTAATACAGACAATACAGCCATTACTACACTACATTATTATAGTAATACAGACAATACAGCCATTACTACAGTACATTATTATAGTAATACAGCCAATACAGCCATTACTACACTACATTATTATAGTAATACAGACAATACAGCCATTACTACACTACATTATTATAGTAATACAGCCAATACAGCCATTACTACACTACATTATTATAGTAATACAGACAATACAGCCATTACTACACTACATTATTATAGTAATACAGACAATACAGCCATTACTACAGTACATTATTATAGTAATACAGCCAATACAGCCATTACTACACTACATTATTATAGTAATACAGACAATGCAGCCATTACTACAGTACATTATTATTGTAATACAGACAATGCAGCCATTACTACAGTACATTATTATAGTAATACATACAATACAGCCATTACTACAGTACACTATTATAGTAATACAGGCAATACAGCCATTACTACAGTACATTATTACAGTAATACAGACAATACAGACATTATTATTGTAATACAGACAATGCAGCCATTACTACACTACATTATTATAGTAATACAGCCAATACAGCCATTACTACACTACATTATTATAGTAATACAGCCAATACACCCATTACTACACTACATTATTATAGTAATACAGCCAATACAGACATTACTACACTACATTATTATAGTAATACAGACAATACAGCCATTACCACACTACATTATTATAGTAATACAGACAATGCAGCCATTACTACAGTACATTATTACAGTAATACAGACAATACAGCCATTACTACACTACATTGTTATAGTAATACAGCCAATACAGACATTACTACACTACATTATTATAGTAATACAGACAATACAGCCATTACCACACTACATTATTATAGTAATACAGACAATGCAGCCATTATTACACTACATTATTATAGTAATACAGACAATACAGCCATTACCACACTACATTATTATAGTAATACAGACAATACAGCCATTACTACAGTACATTATTATAGTAATACAGACAATACAGCCATTACTACAGTACATTATTATAGTAATACAGCCAATACACCCATTACTACACTACATTATTATAGTAATACAGCCAATACAGACATTACTACACTACATTATTATAGTAATACAGACAATACACCCATTACTACAGTACATTATTATAGTAATACAGACAATACAGACATTATTATAGTAATACAGACAATACAGCCATTATTATAGTAATACAGACAATGCAGTTGGTTACTAAAAACAGGTTTAAAACATCTAATCAATCACAGGCTAACACAATAAATGTACACAACAATAACGAGGCTATATACAGGGGGTACCGGTACAGAGTCAATGTGGAGGCTATATACAGGGGGTACCGGTAGCAAGTCAATGTGGAGGCTATATACAGGGGGTACCGGTAGCAAGTCAATGTGCAGGGGTATAGGTTAATCGAGGTCATTTGTAAACTGGCTATGCATAGATAATAAACAACGAGCCAGCAGCTACTCTTCCTGGGGTCTATTATGGATCCCCATTAGTTCCTACCAAGGCAGCAGCTACTCTTCCTGGGGTTTATTATAGATCCCCATTAGTTCCTGCCAAGGCAGCAGCTACTCTTCCTGGGGTTTATTATGGATCCCCATTAGTTCCTGCCAAGGCAGCAGCTACTCTTCCTGGGGTCTATTATGGATCCCCATTAGTTCCTGCGAAGGCAGCAGCTACTCTTCCTGGGGTTTAATATGGATCCTCATTAGTTCCTGCGAAGGCAGCAGCTACTCTTCCTGGGGTCTGAACATATTATAGCACGATGCTTTATACATGTCAATACCTCTCACAAATACAAGTAGTGATGAAGTCAATATCTCTTCCACTTTGAGCCATGAGAGATTGACATGTCATTAATGTTAGCTCTCCGTGAACTTATTTATTATCCTTTTTTTGTACGTTTACTTCTTTTTCTCCCCAATTGGTACTTCCAGTCTTGTCCCATCGCTGCCAGCCAAACCCTCCCCTAACCCGGACGATAGTGGGCCAATTGTGCGCCGCCTCATGAGTCTCGCAGTCGCGGCTCGCTGAGAAACAGCACTTAAAATTACAAGCACTTCATACATGTCAAAGGCTTTTATTGACAATTACATGAAGTTCATGCAAAGAGTCAATATTTGCAGTGTTGACCCTTCTTTTTCAAGACCTCTGCAATCCGCCCTGGCATGCTGTCAATTAACTTCTGGGCCACATCCTGACTGATGGCAGCCCATTCTTGCATAAGTAATGCATGGAGTTTGTCGGAATTTGTGGGGTTTTGTTTGTCCACCGGCCTCCTGAGGATTGACCACAAGTTCTCAATGGGATTAAGGTCTGGCCATGGCCATGGACCCAAAATGGCCATGGACCCAAAATATCAATGTTTTGTTCCCCGAGCCACTTAGTTATCACTTTTTCCTTATGGCAAGGTGCTCCATCATGCTGGAAAAGGCATTGTTTGTCACCAAACTGTTCCTGGATGGTTGGGAGAAGTTGCTCTCGGAGGATGTGTTGGTACGATTCTTTATTCATGGCTGTGTCCTTAGGCAAAATTGTGTTGTGAGCCCACTCCCTTGGCTGAGAAGCACCCCACACATGAATGTGGGATGCTTTACTGTTGGCATGACACAGGACTGATGGTAGCGCTCACCTTGTCTTCTCCGGACAAGCTTTTTTCCGGATGCCCAAAACAATCGGAAAGGGGATTCATCAGAGAAAATGACTTTACCCCAGTCCCCAGCAGTCCAATCCCTGTGCCTTTTGCAGAATATCAGTCTGTCCCTGATGTTTTTCCTGGAGAGAAGTGGCTTCTTTGCTGCCCTTCTTGACACCAGGCCATCCTCCAAAATTATTCTTCTCACTGTGCGTGCAGATGCACTCACACCTGCCTGCTGCCATTCCCGAGCAAGCTCTGTACTGGTGGTGCCCCGAACCCACAGCTGAATTAACTTTAGGAGACGGTCCTGGAGCTTGCTGGACTTTCTTGGGTGCCCTGAAGCCTTCTTCACAACAATTGAACCGCTCTCATTGAAGTTCTTGAGGATCCGATAAATGGTTGATTTAGGTGCAATCTTACTGGCAGCAATATCCTTGCCTGTGAAGCCCTTTTTGTGCAAAGCAATGATGATGGCACGTGTTTTCTTGCATGTAACCATGATTGACAGAGAAAGAACAATGATTCAAAGCACCACCCTCCTTTTGAAGCTTCCAGTCTGTTATTTGAACTCAATCAGCATAACAGAGTGATCTCCAGCCTTGTCCTCGTCAACACTCACACCTGTGTTAACGAGAGAATCACCGACATGATGTCAGCTGGTCCTTTTGTGGCAGGGCTGAAATGCAGTGGAAATGTTTTTTTGGGGGGGATTCAGTTCATTTTCATGGCAAAGAGGGACTTTGCAATTAATTGTAATTCATCTGATCACTCTTCATAACATTCTGGAAGCTGTAAAAATTATATTTACAGATTGGCTGTGTACAGGTTCATTGATCAGTAAGCTGCTCTGACAGCTGATGCTTAAAGTTAGTGAGGGAGATATAAGACTCCAGTTTCAGAGATTTTTCCAATTTGTTCCAGTCATTGGCAGCAGAGAACTGGAAGGAAAGGCGGCCAAAAGAAGTGTTGGTTTTGGGGATGACTAGTGAAATATACCTGCTGAAGCGTGTGCTACGGGTGGGTGTTGCTATGGTGACCAGTGAGCTGAGATCAGGCGGGGCTTTACCTAGCAAAGACTTGTAGATAACCTGTAGCCAGTGGGTTTGGCGACGGATATGTAGTGAGGGCCAGCCAACGAGAGCATACAGGTCTCAGTGGTGGGTAGTATATGGGGCTTTGGTGACAAAGCGGATGGCACTGTGATAGACTACATCCAGTTTGCTGAGTACAGTGTTGGGGGCTATTTTGTAAATGACATCGACGAAGTCAAGGATCGGTAGGATAGCCAGTTTTACAAGGGTATGTTTGGCGGCATGAGTGAAGAAGGCTTTGTTGCGAAATAGTAAGTCGTCTGCATAGAGGTCGATCAGAGAATCACCAGCAGCAAGAGCGACATCATTGATATATACAGAGATAAAAGTCGTCCCGAGAATTTTACCCTGTGGCACCCCCATAGAGACTGTCAGAGGTTCAGACAACAGGCCCTCCGATTTGACACACTGAACTCTATCTGAGGAGTAGTTGGTGAACCAGGCGAGGCAGTCATTTGAGGCAGTCATTTGAGAAACACATAGTCCCGTGTGGCTCAGTTGGTAGAGCATGGCGCTTGCAAAGCCAGGGTTGTGGGTTCATTCCCCACGGGGGGACCAGGATGAATATGTATGAACTTTCCAATTTGTAAGTCGCTCTGGATAAGAGCGTCTGCTAAATGACGTAAATGTAAATGTAAACCAAGGCTATTGAGTCTGCCGATAAGAATGTGGTGATTGACAGAGTCGAAAGCCTTGGCCAGGTCGATGAAGCCGGCTGCACAGTACTGTCTTTTATCGATGGCGGTTATGATATCATTTAGGACCTTGAGCGTGGCTGAGGTGCACCCATTACCAGCTCGGATACCAGATTGCATTGTGGAGAAGTTACGGTGGGATTCAAAATGGTCGGTGATCTGTTTATTAACTTGGCTTTCGAAGATTTTAGAAAGGCAGGGTAGGATGGATACAGATCTATAACAGTTTGGGTATAACAGTTTGGGTCTAGAATGTCTCCTCCTTTGAAGAGGGGGATGACCGCGGCAGCTTTCCAATCTTTGGGGATCTCAGACGATACGAAAGAGAGGTTGAATAGGCTAGTAATAGGGGTTGCAACCATTTCAAACTGCAGCTCTTTGTTAAGTATTGCAGTCATTTCAGTCGCTGTAGTAGTTGATGTGTAGTGCTGAGTCATCCGCAAACATAGACACTCTGGCTTTTATCAAACCAGTGGAATGTCGTTAGTAAATATTGAAAAAAGTAAGGGGCCTGGACAGCTGCCCTGGGGAATTCCCTGGGGATTATGTTGGATTATGTTGGAGAGGCTCCATTAAAATAACACCCTCTGTGTTCTGTTAGACAGGTAACTCTTTATCCACAATATAGCAGGGGGTGTAAAGCCATAACACATACATTTTTCCAGCAGCAGACTATGATCACTAAATAGTTAGTTAAATCGCTAACTAAATAGCTATCCGGACTATCTGCATTGACCCTCTTTGCATGAACTCTTTTGACTCATCGCATACGCTGCTGGTACTATTTATTATCTGTCCTGTTGCCGAGTCACTTTACCCCTACTCATATGTACATATCTACATCGATTACCTCGTACCCCTGCATATAGACTCTGTACTAATACCCTGTGTATATAGCCAAGTTATTACCTGGTACCCCTGCAGATAGACTCTGTACTAATACCCCGTGTATATAACCATGTTATTACCTGGTACCCCTGCAGATAGACTCTGTACTAATACCCCGTGTATATAACCATGTTATTACCTGGTACCCTGCAGATAGACTCTGTACTAATACCCCGTGTATATAACCAAGTTATCGTTACTCATTGCATATTTATCCCTCATGTTATTATTTTCCTATTATTTTCCGCTCTGCATTGTTGGGAAAGGCCCATAAGCATTTTACTGTTAGTCTACATCTGTTATTTACAGTATGCACCTGAGACTGTGGGTGTGTCTAAAAGGGGGAGGTCCTAGACTCACCTGAGACTGTGGGTGTGTCTAAAAGGGGGAGGTCCTAGACTCCGCTGAGACTGTGGGTGTGTCTAAAAGGGGGCGGTCCTAGACTCACCTGAGACTGTGGATGTGTCTAAAAGGGGGCGGTCCTAGACTCACCTGAGACTGTGGGTGTGTCTAAAAGGGGGAGGTCCTAGACTCACCTGAGACTGTGGGTGTGTCTAAAAGGGGGAGGTCCTAGACTCCGCTGAGACTGTGGGTGTGTCTAAAAGGGGGCGGTCCTAGACTCACCTGAGACTGTGGATGTGTCTAAAAGGGGGCGGTCCTAGACTCACCTGAGATTGTGCGTTGATGTTAGCTCCGCTGGTCACCAGCTCCTTCACTACATCCACCTGACCAGCCAGAGACGCTATGTGGAGAGCTGTGTTCCCTTTCTGGAAAGACACAGGGAGGAGTGAGTGAGTGAGTGAGTGAGTGAGTGAGTGAGTGAGTGGGTGAGTGAGTGAGTGAGTGAGTGAGTGAGTGAGTGAGTGAGTGAGTGAATGAGTGAGTGAGTGAGTGATTAAGTGAGTGAGTGAGTGAGTGAGTGAGTGTGTGAGTGAGAGATGGGTGGGGAGTATTTGAGGGGTTATTAGGGTATAACAGAGAGAGGAATGTCAGTTACATAATGTGTCATGTCAGTCAGAAACAGCCGCTGTTCTGTTACTTCCTCTAGCATCCTCTACATATAACTCTTCTGTTACTTCCTCTAGCATCCTCTACACATAACTGTTCTGTTACTTCCTCTAGCACCCTCTACATATAACTGTTCTGTTACTTCCTCTAACATCCTCTACATATAACTGTTCTGTTACTTCCTCTAGCATCCTCTACATATAACTGTTCTGTTACTTCCTCTAGCATCCTCTACATATAACTGTTCTGTTACTTCCTCTAACATCCTCTACATATAACTGTTCTGTTACTTCCTCTAACATCCTCTACATATAACTGTTCTGTTACTTCCTGTAGCATCCTCTACACATAACTGTTCTGTTACTTCCTCTAGCATCCTCTACATATAACTAACTGTTTTGTTACTTCCTCCAGCATCCTCTACATATAACTGTTCTGTTACTTCCTCTAACATCCTCTACATATAACTGTTCTGTTACTTCCTCTAACATCCTCTACATATAACTGTTCTGTTACTTCCTCTAGCATCCTCTACACATAACTGTTCTGTTACTTCCTCTAGCACCCTCTACATATAACTGTTCTGTTATTTCCTCTAACATCATCTACATATAACTGTTCTGTTACTTCCTCTAGCACCCTCTACATATAACTGTTATGTTACTTCCTCTAACACCCTCTACATATAACTGTTCTGTTACTTCCTCTAACACCCTCTACATATAACTGTTCTGTTACTTCCTCTAGCACCCTCTACATATAACTGTTCTGTTACTTCCTCTAGCATCCTCTAAATATAACTGTTATGTTACTTCCTCTAACATCCTCTACATATAACGGTTCTGTTACTTCCTCTAGCATCCTCTACATATAACTGTTCTGTTACTTCCTCTAACATCCTCTACATATAACTGTTCTGTTACTTCCTCTAACATCCTCTACATATAACTGTTCTGTTACTTCCTCTAACATCCTCTACATATAACTGTTCTGTTACTTCCTCTAGCATCCTCTACATATAACTGTTATGTTACTTCCTCTAACATCCTCTACATATAACTGTTCTGTTACTTCCTCTAACATCCTCTACATATAACTGTTCTGTTACTTCCTCTAACATCCTCTACATATAACTGTTCTGTTACTTCCTCTAGCACCCTCTACATATAACTGTTCTGTTACTTCCTCTAGCATCCTCTACATATAACTGTTATGTAACTTCCTCTAACATCCTCTACATATAACGGTTCTGTTACTTCCTCTAACATCCTCTACATATAACTGTTCTGTTACTTCCTCTAGCATCCTCTACATATAACTGTTATGTTACTTCCTCTAACATCCTCTACATATAACGGTTCTGTTACTTCCTCTAACATCCTCTACATATAACTGTTCTGTTACTTCCTCTAGCATCCTCTACATATAACTGTTCTGTTACTTCCTCTAACACCCTCTACATATAACTGTTCTGTTACTTCCTCTAACACCCTCTACATATAACTGTTCTGTTACTTCCTCTAACATCCTCTACATATAACTGTTCTGTTACTTCCTCTAGCACCCTCTACATATAACTGTTCTGTTACTTCCTCTAACATCCTCTACATATAACTGTTCTGTTACTTCCTCTAACATCCTCTACATATAACTGTTCTGTTACTTCCTCTAGCATCCTCTACATATAACTGTTCTGTTACTTCCTCTAACATCCTCTACATATAACTGTTCTGTTACCTCCTCTAGCATCCTCTACATATAACTGTGCTGTTACTGCCTCTAGCACCCTCTACATATAACTGTTCTGTTACTTCCTCTAGCACCCTCTACATATAACTGTTCTGTTACTTCCTCTAACATCCTCTACATATAACTGTTCTGTTACTTCCTCTAACATCCTCTACATATAACTGTTCTGTTACTTCCTCTAACATCCTCTACATATAACTGTTCTGTTACTTCCTCTAGCACCCTCTACATATAACTGTTCTGTTACTTCCTCTAACATCCTCTACATATAACTGTTCTGTTACTTCCTCTAGCACCCTCTACATATAACTGTTCTGTTACTTCCTCTAACATCCTCTACATATAACTGTTCTGTTACTTCCTCTAACATCCTCTACATATAACTGTTCTGTTACTTCCTCTAGCACCCTCTACATATAACTGTTCTGTTACTTCCTCTAACATCCTCTACATATAACTGTTCTGTTACCTCCTCTAGCACCCTCTACATATAACTGTTCTGTTACTTCCTCTAACATCCTCTACATATAACTGTTATGTTACTTCCTCTAGCATCCTCTACATATAACTCTTCTGTTACTTCCTCTAGCACCCTCTACATATAACTGTTATGTTACTTCCTCTAGCATCCTCTACATATAACTGTTCTGTTACTTCCTCTAACATCCTCTACATATAACTGTTCTGTTACTTCCTCTAGCATCCTCTACATATAACTGTTCTGTTACTTCCTCTAACATCCTCTACATATAACTGTTCTGTTACTTCCTCTAGCATCCTCTACATATAACTGTTCTGTTACTTCCTCTAGCATCCTCTACATATAACTGTTCTGTTACTTCCTCCAGCATCCTCTACATATAACTGTTCTGTTACTTCCTCTAACACCCTCTACATATAACTGTTCTGTTACTTCCTCTAACACCCTCTACATATAACTGTTCTGTTACTTCCTCTAACACCCTCTACATATAACTGTTCTGTTACTTCCTATAGCATCCTCTACATATAACTGTTCTGTTACTTCCTCTAACATCCTCTACATATAACTGTTCTGTTACATCCTCCAGCATCCTCTACATATAACTGTTCTGTTACCTCCTCTAACACCCTCTACATATAACTGTTCTGTTACTTCCTCTAGCACCCTCTATATATAACTGTTCTGTTACTTCCTCCAGCATCCTCTACATATAACTGTTCTGTTACTTCCTCTAACATCCTCTACATATAACTGTTCTGTTACTTCCTCTAGCACCCTCTATATATAACTGTTCTGTTACTTCCTCTAGCACCCTCTACATATAACTGTTCTGTTACTTCCTCTAACACCCTCTACATATAACTGTTCTGTTACTTCCTATAGCATCCTCTACATATAACTGTTCTGTTACTTCCTCTAACATCCTCTACATATAACTGTTCTGTTACATCCTCCAGCATCCTCTACATATAACTGTTCTGTTACTTCCTCTAACACCCTCTACATATAACTGTTCTGTTACTTCCTCTAACACCCTCTACATATAACTGTTCTGTTACTTCCTCTAACACCCTCTACATATAACTGTTCTGTTACTTCCTCTAACACCCTCTACATATAACTGTTCTGTTACTTACTCCAGCACCCTCTACATATAACTGTTCTGTTACTTCCTCCAGCATCCTCTACATATAACTGTTATGTTACTTCCTCTAACACCCTCTACATATAACTGTTCTGTTACTTCCTCCAGCATCCTCTACATATAACTGTTCTGTTACTTCCTCTAGCACCCTCTACATATAACTGTTATGTTACTTCCTCTAACATCCTCTACATATAACTGTTCTGTTACTTTCTCCAGTACCCTCTACATATAACTGTCCTGTTACTTCCTCCAGCACCCTCTACATATAACTGTTCTGTTACTTCCTCTAACATCCTCTACATATAACTGTTCTGTTACTTCCTCTAGCATCCTCTACATATAACTGTTCTGTTACTTCCTCTAACAGCCTCTACATATAACTGTTCTGTTACTTAATCTAACATCCTCTACATATAACTGTTCTGTTACTTCCTCTAGCATCCTCTACATATAACTGTTCTGTTACTTCCTCTAACACCCTCTACATATAACTGTTCTGTTACTTCCTCCAGCATCCTCTACATATAACTGTTCTGTTACTTCCTCTAACATCCTATACATATACCTGTTATGTTACTTCCTCTAGCATCCTCTACATATAACTGTTCTGTTACTTCCTCTAACATCCTCTACATATAACTGTTCTGTTACTTCCTCTAACATCATCTACACATAACTGTTCTGTTACTTCCTCTAACATCATCTACACATAACTGTTCTGTTACTTCCTCTAGCATCCTCTACATATAACTGTTCTGTTACTTCCTCTCACATCCTCTACATATAACTGTTCTGTTACTTCCTCTAACATCCTCTACATATAACTGTTCTGTTACTTCCTCTAACACCCTCTACATATAACTGTTCTGTTACTTCCTCTAACATCCTCTACATATAACTGTTCTGTTACTTCCTCTAACACCCTCTACATATACCTGTTATGTTACTTCCTCTAACATCCTCTACATATAACTGTTCTGTTACTTCCTCTAACACCCTCTACATATAACTGTTATGTTACTTCCTCTAGCATCCTCTACATATAACTGTTCTGTTACTTCCTCTAGCACCCTCTAAATATAACTGTTATGTTACTTCCTCTAGCATCCTCTACATATAACTGTTCTGTTACTTCCTCTAGCATCCTCTACATATAACTGTTCTGTTACTTCCTCTAACACCCTCTACATATAACTGTTCTGTTACTTCCTCCAGCATCCTCTACATATAACTGTTCTGTTACTTCCTCTAGCATCCTCTACATATAACTAACTGTTCTGTTACTTCCTCTAACATCCTCTACATATAACTGTTCTGTTACTTCCTCTAGCATCCTCTACATATAACTGTTCTGTTACTTCCTCTAGCATCCTCTACATATAACTGTTCTGTTACTTCCTCTAGCACCCTCTACATATAACTGTTCTGTTACTTCCTCTAACACCCTCTACATATAACTGTTCTGTTACTTCCTCTAACATCCTCTACATATAACTGTTCTGTTACTTCCTCTAGCATCCTCTACATATAACTGTTATTTTACTTCCTCTAACATCCTCTACATATAACTGTTCTGTTACTTCCTCTAACATCCTCTACATATAACTGTTCTGTTACTTCCTCTAGCATCCTCTACATATAACTGTTCTGTTACTTCCTCTAGCATCCTCTACATATAACTGTTCTGTTACTTCCTCTAGCATCCTCTACATATAACTGTTCTGTTACTTCCTCTAACACCCTCTACATATAACTGTTGTGTTACTTCCTCTAAAACCCTCTACATATAACTGTTCTGTTACTTCCTCTAGCATCCTCTACATATAACTGTTCTGTTACTTCCTATAGCATCCTCTACATATAACTGTTCTGTTACTTCCTCTAACATCCTCTACATATAACTGTTATTTTACTTCCTCTAACATCCTCTACATATAACTGTTCTGTTACTTCCTCTAACACCCTCTACATATAACTGTTCTGTTACTTCCTCTAGCATCCTCTACATATAACTGTTCTGTTACTTCCTCTAACACCCTCTACATATAACTGTTCTGTTACTTCCTCTAAAACCCTCTACATATAACTGTTCTGTTACTTCCTCTAGCATCCTCTACATATAACTGTTCTGTTACTTCCTATAGCATCCTCTACATATAACTGTTATGTTACTTCCTCTAACATCCTCTACATATAACTGTTCTGTTACATCCTCCAGCATCCTCTACATATAACTGTTCTGTTACTTCCTCTAACACTCTCTACATATAACTGTTCTGTTACTTCCTCTAGCACCCTCTATATATAACTGTTCTGTTACTTCCTCCAGCATCCTCTACATATAACTGTTCTGTTACTTCCTCTAGCATCCTCTACATATAACTGTTCTGTTACTTCCTCTAGCACCCTCTACATATAACTGTTCTGTTACTTCCTCTAACACCCTCTACATATAACTGTTCTGTTACTTACTCCAGCATCCTCTACATATAACTGTTCTGTTACTTCCTCTAGCATCCTCTACATATAACTGTTCTGTTACTTCCTATAGCATCCTCTACATATAACTGTTCTGTTACTTCCTCTAACATCCTCTACATATAACTGTTATTTTACTTCCTCTAACATCCTCTACATATAACTGTTCTGTTACTTCCTCTAACACCCTCTACATATAACTGTTCTGTTACTTCCTCTAGCATCCTCTACATATAACTGTTCTGTTACTTCCTCTAACACCCTCTACATATAACTGTTCTGTTACTTCCTCTAAAACCCTCTACATATAACTGTTCTGTTACTTCCTCTAGCATCCTCTACATATAACTGTTCTGTTACTTCCTATAGCATCCTCTACATATAACTGTTATGTTACTTCCTCTAACATCCTCTACATATAACTGTTCTGTTACATCCTCCAGCATCCTCTACATATAACTGTTCTGTTACTTCCTCTAACACTCTCTACATATAACTGTTCTGTTACTTCCTCTAACACCCTCTACATATAACTGTTCTGTTACTTCCTCCAGCATCCTCTACATATAACTGTTCTGTTACTTCCTCTAACACCCTCTACATATAACTGTTCTGTTACTTCCTCTAAAACCCTCTACATATAACTGTTCTGTTACTTCCTCTAGCATCCTCTACATATAACTGTTCTGTTACTTCCTATAGCATCCTCTACATATAACTGTTATGTTACTTCCTCTAACATCCTCTACATATAACTGTTCTGTTACATCCTCCAGCATCCTCTACATATAACTGTTCTGTTACTTCCTCTAACACTCTCTACATATAACTGTTCTGTTACTTCCTCTAGCACCCTCTATATATAACTGTTCTGTTACTTCCTCCAGCATCCTCTACATATAACTGTTCTGTTACTTCCTCTAGCATCCTCTACATATAACTGTTCTGTTACTTCCTCCAGCATCCTCTACATATAACTGTTCTGTTACTTCCTCTAACATCCTCTACATATAACTGTTCTGTTACTTCCTCTAGCACCCTCTATATATAACTGTTCTGTTACTTCCTCTAGCACCCTCTACATATAACTGTTCTGTTACTTCCTCTAACACCCTCTACATATAACTGTTCTGTTACTTCCTATAGCATCCTCTACATATAACTGTTCTGTTACTTCCTCTAACATCCTCTACATATAACTGTTCTGTTACATCCTCCAGCATCCTCTACATATAACTGTTCTGTTACTTCCTCTAACACCCTCTACATATAACTGTTCTGTTACTTCCTCTAACACCCTCTACATATAACTGTTCTGTTACTTCCTCTAACACCCTCTACATATAACTGTTCTGTTACTTCCTCTAACACCCTCTACATATAACTGTTCTGTTACTTACTCCAGCACCCTCTACATATAACTGTTCTGTTACTTCCTCCAGCATCCTCTACATATAACTGTTATGTTACTTCCTCTAACACCCTCTACATATAACTGTTCTGTTACTTCCTCCAGCATCCTCTACATATAACTGTTCTGTTACTTCCTCTAGCACCCTCTACATATAACTGTTATGTTACTTCCTCTAACATCCTCTACATATAACTGTTCTGTTACTTTCTCCAGTACCCTCTACATATAACTGTTCTGTTACTTCCTCTAGCATCCTCTACATATAACTGTTCTGTTACTTCCTCTAGCATCCTCTACATATAACTGTTCTGTTACTTCCTCTAGCATCCTCTACATATAACTGTTCTGTTACTTCCTCTAACACCCTCTACCTATAACTGTTGTGTTACTTCCTCTAAAACCCTCTACATATAACTGTTCTGTTACTTCCTCTAGCATCCTCTACATATAACTGTTCTGTTACTTCCTATAGCATCCTCTACATATAACTGTTCTGTTACTTCCTCTAACATCCTCTACATATAACTGTTATTTTACTTCCTCTAACATCCTCTACATATAACTGTTCTGTTACTTCCTCTAACACCCTCTACATATAACTGTTCTGTTACTTCCTCTAGCATCCTCTACATATAACTGTTCTGTTACTTCCTCTAACACCCTCTACATATAACTGTTCTGTTACTTCCTCTAAAACCCTCTACATATAACTGTTCTGTTACTTCCTCTAGCATCCTCTACATATAACTGTTCTGTTACTTCCTATAGCATCCTCTACATATAACTGTTATGTTACTTCCTCTAACATCCTCTACATATAACTGTTCTGTTACATCCTCCAGCATCCTCTACATATAACTGTTCTGTTACTTCCTCTAACACTCTCTACATATAACTGTTCTGTTACTTCCTCTAGCACCCTCTATATATAACTGTTCTGTTACTTCCTCCAGCATCCTCTACATATAACTGTTCTGTTACTTCCTCTAGCATCCTCTACATATAACTGTTCTGTTACTTCCTCTAGCACCCTCTACATATAACTGTTCTGTTACTTCCTCTAACACCCTCTACATATAACTGTTCTGTTACTTACTCCAGCATCCTCTACATATAACTGTTCTGTTACTTCCTCTAGCATCCTCTACATATAACTGTTCTGTTACTTCCTATAGCATCCTCTACATATAACTGTTCTGTTACTTCCTCTAACATCCTCTACATATAACTGTTATTTTACTTCCTCTAACATCCTCTACATATAACTGTTCTGTTACTTCCTCTAACACCCTCTACATATAACTGTTCTGTTACTTCCTCTAGCATCCTCTACATATAACTGTTCTGTTACTTCCTCTAACACCCTCTACATATAACTGTTCTGTTACTTCCTCTAAAACCCTCTACATATAACTGTTCTGTTACTTCCTCTAGCATCCTCTACATATAACTGTTCTGTTACTTCCTATAGCATCCTCTACATATAACTGTTATGTTACTTCCTCTAACATCCTCTACATATAACTGTTCTGTTACATCCTCCAGCATCCTCTACATATAACTGTTCTGTTACTTCCTCTAACACTCTCTACATATAACTGTTCTGTTACTTCCTCTAACACCCTCTACATATAACTGTTCTGTTACTTCCTCTAGCATCCTCTACATATAACTGTTCTGTTACTTCCTCTAACACCCTCTACATATAACTGTTCTGTTACTTCCTCTAAAACCCTCTACATATAACTGTTCTGTTACTTCCTCTAGCATCCTCTACATATAACTGTTCTGTTACTTCCTATAGCATCCTCTACATATAACTGTTATGTTACTTCCTCTAACATCCTCTACATATAACTGTTCTGTTACATCCTCCAGCATCCTCTACATATAACTGTTCCGTTACTTCCTCTAACACTCTCTACATATAACTGTTCTGTTACTTCCTCTAGCACCCTCTATATATAACTGTTCTGTTACTTCCTCCAGCATCCTCTACATATAACTGTTCTGTTACTTCCTCTAGCATCCTCTACATATAACTGTTCTGTTACTTCCTCCAGCATCCTCTACATATAACTGTTCTGTTACTTCCTCTAACATCCTCTACATATAACTGTTCTGTTACTTCCTCTAGCACCCTCTATATATAACTGTTCTGTTACTTCCTCTAGCACCCTCTACATATAACTGTTCTGTTACTTCCTCTAACACCCTCTACATATAACTGTTCTGTTACTTCCTATAGCATCCTCTACATATAACTGTTCTGTTACTTCCTCTAACATCCTCTACATATAACTGTTCTGTTACATCCTCCAGCATCCTCTACATATAACTGTTCTGTTACTTCCTCTAACACCCTCTACATATAACTGTTCTGTTACTTCCTCTAACACCCTCTACATATAACTGTTCTGTTACTTCCTCTAACACCCTCTACATATAACTGTTCTGTTACTTCCTCTAACACCCTCTACATATAACTGTTCTGTTACTTACTCCAGCACCCTCTACATATAACTGTTCTGTTACTTCCTCCAGCATCCTCTACATATAACTGTTATGTTACTTCCTCTAACACCCTCTACATATAACTGTTCTGTTACTTCCTCCAGCATCCTCTACATATAACTGTTCTGTTACTTCCTCTAGCACCCTCTACATATAACTGTTATGTTACTTCCTCTAACATCCTCTACATATAACTGTTCTGTTACTTTCTCCAGTACCCTCTACATATAACTGTCCTGTTACTTCCTCCAGCACCCTCTACATATAACTGTTCTGTTACTTCCTCTAACATCCTCTACATATAACTGTTCTGTTACTTCCTCTAGCATCCTCTACATATAACTGTTCTGTTACTTCCTCTAACAGCCTCTACATATAACTGTTCTGTTACTTAATCTAACATCCTCTACATATAACTGTTCTGTTACTTCCTCTAGCATCCTCTACATATAACTGTTCTGTTACTTCCTCTAACACCCTCTACATATAACTGTTCTGTTACTTCCTCCAGCATCCTCTACATATAACTGTTCTGTTACTTCCTCTAACATCCTATACATATACCTGTTATGTTACTTCCTCTAGCATCCTCTACATATAACTGTTCTGTTACTTCCTCTAGCACCCTCTACATATAACTGTTCTGTTACTTCCTCTAGTATCCTCTACATATAACTGTTCTGTTACTTCCTCTAACATCATCTACACATAACTGTTCTGTTACTTCCTCTAGCATCCTCTACATATAACTGTTCTGTTACTTCCTCTCACATCCTCTACATATAACTGTTCTGTTACTTCCTCTAACATCCTCTACATATAACTGTTCTGTTACTTCCTCTAACACCCTCTACATATAACTGTTCTGTTACTTCCTCTAACATCCTCTACATATAACTGTTCTGTTACTTCCTCTAACACCCTCTACATATACCTGTTATGTTACTTCCTCTAACATCCTCTACATATAACTGTTCTGTTACTTCCTCTAACACCCTCTACATATAACTGTTATGTTACTTCCTCTAGCATCCTCTACATATAACTGTTCTGTTACTTCCTCTAGCACCCTCTAAATATAACTGTTATGTTACTTCCTCTAGCATCCTCTACATATAACTGTTCTGTTACTTCCTCTAGCATCCTCTACATATAACTGTTCTGTTACTTCCTCTAACACCCTCTACATATAACTGTTCTGTTACTTCCTCCAGCATCCTCTACATATAACTGTTCTGTTACTTCCTCTAGCATCCTCTACATATAACTAACTGTTCTGTTACTTCCTCTAACATCCTCTACATATAACTGTTCTGTTACTTCCTCTAGCATCCTCTACATATAACTGTTCTGTTACTTCCTCTAGCATCCTCTACATATAACTGTTCTGTTACTTCCTCTAGCACCCTCTACATATAACTGTTCTGTTACTTCCTCTAACACCCTCTACATATAACTGTTCTGTTACTTCCTCTAACATCCTCTACATATAACTGTTCTGTTACTTCCTCTAGCATCCTCTACATATAACTGTTATTTTACTTCCTCTAACATCCTCTACATATAACTGTTCTGTTACTTCCTCTAACATCCTCTACATATAACTGTTCTGTTACTTCCTCTAGCATCCTCTACATATAACTGTTCTGTTACTTCCTCTAGCATCCTCTACATATAACTGTTCTGTTACTTCCTCTAGCATCCTCTACATATAACTGTTCTGTTACTTCCTCTAACACCCTCTACATATAACTGTTGTGTTACTTCCTCTAAAACCCTCTACATATAACTGTTCTGTTACTTCCTCTAGCATCCTCTACATATAACTGTTCTGTTACTTCCTATAGCATCCTCTACATATAACTGTTCTGTTACTTCCTCTAACATCCTCTACATATAACTGTTATTTTACTTCCTCTAACATCCTCTACATATAACTGTTCTGTTACTTCCTCTAACACCCTCTACATATAACTGTTCTGTTACTTCCTCTAGCATCCTCTACATATAACTGTTCTGTTACTTCCTCTAACACCCTCTACATATAACTGTTCTGTTACTTCCTCTAAAACCCTCTACATATAACTGTTCTGTTACTTCCTCTAGCATCCTCTACATATAACTGTTCTGTTACTTCCTATAGCATCCTCTACATATAACTGTTATGTTACTTCCTCTAACATCCTCTACATATAACTGTTCTGTTACATCCTCCAGCATCCTCTACATATAACTGTTCTGTTACTTCCTCTAACACTCTCTACATATAACTGTTCTGTTACTTCCTCTAGCACCCTCTATATATAACTGTTCTGTTACTTCCTCCAGCATCCTCTACATATAACTGTTCTGTTACTTCCTCTAGCATCCTCTACATATAACTGTTCTGTTACTTCCTCTAGCACCCTCTACATATAACTGTTCTGTTACTTCCTCTAACACCCTCTACATATAACTGTTCTGTTACTTACTCCAGCATCCTCTACATATAACTGTTCTGTTACTTCCTCTAGCATCCTCTACATATAACTGTTCTGTTACTTCCTCCAGCACCCTCTACATATAACTGTTCTGTTACTTCCTCTAACATCCTCTACATATAACTGTTCTGTTACTACCTCTAACATCCTCTACATATAACTGTTATGTTACTTCCTATAGCATCCTCTACATATAACTGTTCTGTTACTTCCTCTAACATCCTCTACATATAACTGTTCTGTTACATCCTCCAGCATCCTCTACATATAACTGTTCTGTTACTTCCTCTAGCATCCTCTACATATAACTGTTCTGTTACTTCCTCTAACACCCTCTACATATAACTGTTCTGTTACTTCCTCCAGCATCCTCTACATATAACTGTTCTGTTACTTCCTCTAGCATCCTCTACATATAACTAACTGTTCTGTTACTTCCTCTAACATCCTCTACATATAACTGTTCTGTTACTTCCTCTAGCATCCTCTACATATAACTGTTCTGTTACTTCCTCTAGCATCCTCTACATATAACTGTTCTGTTACTTCCTCTAGCACCCTCTACATATAACTGTTCTGTTACTTCCTCTAACACCCTCTACATATAACTGTTCTGTTACTTCCTCTAACATCCTCTACATATAACTGTTCTGTTA
Source organism: Salvelinus alpinus (assembly GCF_045679555.1). Lineage (NCBI taxonomy): Eukaryota > Metazoa > Chordata > Actinopteri > Salmoniformes > Salmonidae > Salvelinus > Salvelinus alpinus. The sequence goes on from NC_092088.1 coordinate 110,311,984, forward strand.
CTTCCTCTAGCATCCTCTACATATAACTGTTATTTTACTTCCTCTAACATCCTCTACATATAACTGTTCTGTTACTTCCTCTAACATCCTCTACATATAACTGTTCTGTTACTTCCTCTAGCATCCTCTACATATAACTGTTCTGTTACTTCCTCTAGCATCCTCTACATATAACTGTTCTGTTACTTCCTCCAGCACCCTCTACATATAACTGTTCTGTTACTTCCTCTAACATCCTCTACATATAACTGTTCTGTTACTTCCTCTAGCATCCTCTACATATAACTGTTCTGTTACTTCCTCTAACACCCTCTACATATAACTGTTCTGTTACTTCCTCTAACATCCTCTACATATAACTGTTCTGTTACTTCCTCTAACACCCTCTACATATACCTGTTATGTTACTTCCTCTAACATCCTCTACATATAACTGTTCTGTTACTTCCTCTAACACCCTCTACATATAACTGTTATGTTACTTCCTCTAGCATCCTCTACATATAACTGTTCTGTTACTTCCTCTAGCACCCTCTAAATATAACTGTTATGTTACTTCCTCTAGCATCCTCTACATATAACTGTTCTGTTACTTCCTCTAGCATCCTCTACATATAACTGTTCTGTTACTTCCTCTAACACCCTCTACATATAACTGTTCTGTTACTTCCTCCAGCATCCTCTACATATAACTGTTCTGTTACTTCCTCTAGCATCCTCTACATATAACTAACTGTTCTGTTACTTCCTCTAACATCCTCTACATATAACTGTTCTGTTACTTCCTCTAGCATCCTCTACATATAACTGTTCTGTTACTTCCTCTAGCATCCTCTACATATAACTGTTCTGTTACTTCCTCTAGCACCCTCTACATATAACTGTTCTGTTACTTCCTCTAACACCCTCTACATATAACTGTTCTGTTACTTCCTCTAACATCCTCTACATATAACTGTTCTGTTACTTCCTCTAGCATCCTCTACATATAACTGTTATTTTACTTCCTCTAACATCCTCTACATATAACTGTTCTGTTACTTCCTCTAACATCCTCTACATATAACTGTTCTGTTACTTCCTCTAGCATCCTCTACATATAACTGTTCTGTTACTTCCTCTAGCATCCTCTACATATAACTGTTCTGTTACTTCCTCCAGCACCCTCTACATATAACTGTTCTGTTACTTCCTCTAACATCCTCTACATATAACTGTTCTGTTACTTCCTCTAGCATCCTCTACATATAACTGTTCTGTTACTTCCTCTAACACCCTCTACATATAACTGTTCTGTTACTTCCTCTAAAACCCTCTACATATAACTGTTCTGTTACTTCCTCTAGCATCCTCTACATATAACTGTTCTGTTACTTCCTATAGCATCCTCTACATATAACTGTTCTGTTACTTCCTCTAACATCCTCTACATATAACTGTTCTGTTACATCCTCCAGCATCCTCTACATATAACTGTTCTGTTACTTCCTCTAACACCCTCTACATATAACTGTTCTGTTACTTCCTCTAGCATCCTCTACATATAACTGTTCTGTTACTTCCTCTAACACCCTCTACATATAACTGTTCTGTTACTTCCTCTAAAACCCTCTACATATAACTGTTCTGTTACTTCCTCTAGCATCCTCTACATATAACTGTTCTGTTACTTCCTATAGCATCCTCTACATATAACTGTTCTGTTACTTCCTCTAACATCCTCTACATATAACTGTTCTGTTACATCCTCCAGCATCCTCTACATATAACTGTTCTGTTACTTCCTCTAACACTCTCTACATATAACTGTTCTGTTACTTCCTCTAGCACCCTCTATATATAACTGTTCTGTTACTTCCTCCAGCATCCTCTACATATAACTGTTCTGTTACTTCCTCTAGCATCCTCTACATATAACTGTTCTGTTACTTCCTCTAGCACCCTCTACATATAACTGTTCTGTTACTTCCTCTAACACCCTCTACATATAACTGTTCTGTTACTTACTCCAGCATCCTCTACATATAACTGTTCTGTTACTTCTTCTAGCATCCTCTACATATAACTGTTCTGTTACTTCCTCCAGCACCCTCTACATATAACTGTTCTGTTACTTCCTCTAACATCCTCTACATATAACTGTTCTGTTACTACCTCTAACATCCTCTACATATAACTGTTATGTTACTTCCTATAGCATCCTCTACATATAACTGTTCTGTTACTTCCTCTAACATCCTCTACATATAACTGTTATGTTACATCCTCCAGCATCCTCTACATATAACTGTTCTGTTACTTCCTCTAGCATCCTCTACATATAACTGTTCTGTTACTTCCTCTAACACCCTCTACATATAACTGTTCTGTTACTTCCTCCAGCATCCTCTACATATAACTGTTCTGTTACTTCCTCTAGCATCCTCTACATATAACTAACTGTTCTGTTACTTCCTCTAACATCCTCTACATATAACTGTTCTGTTACTTCCTCTAGCATCCTCTACATATAACTGTTCTGTTACTTCCTCTAGCATCCTCTACATATAACTGTTCTGTTACTTCCTCTAGCACCCTCTACATATAACTGTTCTGTTACTTCCTCTAACACCCTCTACATATAACTGTTCTGTTACTTCCTCTAACATCCTCTACATATAACTGTTCTGTTACTTCCTCTAGCATCCTCTACATATAACTGTTATTTTACTTCCTCTAACATCCTCTACATATAACTGTTCTGTTACTTCCTCTAACATCCTCTACATATAACTGTTCTGTTACTTCCTCTAGCATCCTCTACATATAACTGTTCTGTTACTTCCTCTAGCATCCTCTACATATAACTGTTCTGTTACTTCCTCCAGCACCCTCTACATATAACTGTTCTGTTACTTCCTCTAACATCCTCTACATATAACTGTTCTGTTACTTCCTCTAGCATCCTCTACATATAACTGTTCTGTTACTTCCTCTAACACCCTCTACATATAACTGTTCTGTTACTTCCTCTAAAACCCTCTACATATAACTGTTCTGTTACTTCCTCTAGCATCCTCTACATATAACTGTTCTGTTACTTCCTATAGCATCCTCTACATATAACTGTTCTGTTACTTCCTCTAACATCCTCTACATATAACTGTTCTGTTACATCCTCCAGCATCCTCTACATATAACTGTTCTGTTACTTCCTCTAACACCCTCTACATATAACTGTTCTGTTACTTCCTCTAGCATCCTCTACATATAACTGTTCTGTTACTTCCTCTAACACCCTCTACATATAACTGTTCTGTTACTTCCTCTAAAACCCTCTACATATAACTGTTCTGTTACTTCCTCTAGCATCCTCTACATATAACTGTTCTGTTACTTCCTATAGCATCCTCTACATATAACTGTTCTGTTACTTCCTCTAACATCCTCTACATATAACTGTTCTGTTACATCCTCCAGCATCCTCTACATATAACTGTTCTGTTACTTCCTCCAGCATCCTCTACATATAACTGTTCTGTTACTTCCTCTAGCATCCTCTACATATAACTGTTCTGTTACTTCCTCTAGCACCCTCTACATATAACTGTTCTGTTACTTCCTCTAACACCCTCTACATATAACTGTTCTGTTACTTACTCCAGCATCCTCTACATATAACTGTTCTGTTACTTCCTCTAGCATCCTCTACATATAACTGTTATGTTACTTCCTCTAACACCCTCTACATATAACTGTTCTGTTACTTCCTCCAGCACCCTCTACATATAACTGTTCTGTTACTTCCTCTAACATCCTCTACATATAACTGTTCTGTTACTACCTCTAACATCCTCTACATATAACTGTTATGTTACTTCCTCTAGCATCCTCTACATATAACTGTTCTGTTACTTCCTCTAACATCCTCTACATATAACTGTTCTGTTACTTCCTCTAACACCCTCTACATATAACTGTTCTGTTACTTCCTCTAGCACCCTCTACATATAACTGTTCTGTTACTTCCTCTAACATCCTCTACATATAACTGTTCTGTTACTTCCTCTAACATCCTCTACATATAACTGTTCTGTTACTTAATCTAACATCCTCTACATATAACTGTTCTGTTACTTCCTCTAACATCCTCTACATATAACTGTTCTGTTACTTCCTCCAGCATCCTCTACATATAACTGTTCTGTTACTTCCTCTAACATCCTCTACATATAACTGTTCTGTTACTTCCTCTAACATCCTCTACATATAACTGTTCTGTTACTTCCTCTAACATCCTCTACATATAACTGTTCTGTTACTTCCTCTAACCACCTCTACATATAACTGTTCTGTTACTTCCTCTAACATCCTCTACATATAACTGTTATGTTACTTCCTCTAACATCCTCTACATATAACTGTTCTGTTACTTCCTCTAGCACCCTCTACATATAACTGTTCTGTTACTTCCTCTAACATCCTCTACATATAACTGTTCTGTTACTTCCTCTAACATCCTCTACATATAACTGTTCTGTTACTTCCTCTAGCATCCTCTACATATAACTGTTCTGTTACTTCCTCGAACACCCTCTACATATAACTGTTCTGTTACTTCCTCTAACATCCTCTACATATAACTGTTCTGTTACTTCCTCTAACATCCTCTACATATAACTGTTCTGTTACTTCCTCTAACATCCTCTACATATAACTGTTCTGTTACTTCCTCTAGCATCCTCTACATATAACTGTTCTGTTACTTCCTCTAACATCCTCTACATATAACTGTTCTGTTACTTCCTCTAGCATCCTCTACATATAACTGTTCTGTTACTTCCTCGAACACCCTCTACATATAACTGTTCTGTTACTTCCTCTAACACCCTCTACATATAACTGTTCTGTTACTTCCTCTAGCATCCTCTACATATAACTGTTCTGTTACTTCCTCTAACATCCTCTACATATAACTGTTCTGTTACTTCCTCTAACACCCTCTACATGTAACTGTTCTGTTACTTCCTCTAACATCCTCTACATATAACTGTTCTGTTACCTCCTCTAACATCCTCTACATATAACTGTTCTGTTACTTCCTCTAACATCCTCTACATATAACTGTTCTGTTACTTCCTCCAGCATCCTCTACATATAACTGTTCTGTTACTTCCTCGAACACCCTCTACATATAACTGTTCTGTTACTTCCTCTAGCATCCTCTACATATAACTGTTCTGTTACTTCCTCTAACATCCTCTACATATAACTGTTCTGTTACTTCCTCTAGCATCCTCTACATATAACTGTTCTGTTACTTCCTCTAACATCCTCTACATATAACTGTTCTGTTACTTCCTCTAACATCCTCTACATATAACTGTTCTGTTACTTCCTCTAACATCCTCTACATATAACTGTTCTGTTACTTCCTCTAACATCCTCTACATATAACTGTTCTGTTACTTCCTCCAGCATCCTCTACATATAACTGTTCTGTTACTTCCTCTAACACCCTCTACATATAACTGTTCTGTTACTTCCTCTAGCATCCTCTACATATAACTGTTCTGTTACTTCCTCCAGCATCCTCTACATATAACTGTTCTGTTACTTCCTCTAACACCCTCTACATATAACTGTTCTGTTACTTCCTCTAGCATCCTCTACATATAACTGTTCTGTTACTTCCTCCAGCATCCTCTACATATAACTGTTCTGTTACTTCCTCCAGCATCCTCTACATATAACTGTTCTGTTACTTCCTCTAACACCCTCTACATATAACTGTTCTGTTACCTCCTCTAACATCCTCTACATATAACTGTTCTGTTACTTCCTCTAACATCCTCTACATATAACTGTTCTGTTACTTCCTCTAACATCCTCTACATATAACTGTTCTGTTACTTCCTCTAACATCCTCTACATATAACTGTTCTGTTACTTCCTCTAGCATCCTCTACATATAACTGTTCTGTTACTTCCTCTAGCACCCTCTACATATAACTGTTCTGTTACTTCCTCTAGCATCCTCTACATATAACTGTTCTGTTACTTCCTCTAGCACCCTCTACATATAACTGTTCTGTTACTTCCTCTAGCACCCTCTACATATAACTGTTCTGTTACTTCCTCTAGCACCCTCTACATATAACTGTTCTGTTACTTCCTCTAGCATCCTCTACATATAACTGTTCTGTTACTTCCTCTAGCACCCTCTACATATAACTGTTCTGTTACTTCCTCTAGCACCCTCTACATATAACTGTTCTGTTACTTCCTCTAACATCCTCTACATATAATACAGGTTGTGGCCCAAATGGCATCCTATTTCCTACATAGTGCACTACTTTTAACCGGAGCTCTATAGGGAACCATGTGGGACTCAGCCATACCATGTGTAGATACCTCTCCTTCCTCTACAGCTCCATGTCTTCCTCTAACACTACTAACCATGGGAAGATACTGCTGATGGTATAGGAGTAGAGAGTAGTAACATATACATAGACCAGGACTTCATCATAATCTAGGATCCTCTAACACTACTAACCCTGGGAACATACTGCTGATGGTATAGGAGTAGAGAGAAGTAACATAGACCAGGACTTCATCATAATCTAGGATCCTCTAACACTACTAACCCTGGGAACATACTGCTGATGGTATAGGAGTAGAGAGTAGTAACATAGACCAGGACTTCATCATAACCTAGGATCCTCTAACACTACTAACCCTGGGAACATACTGCTGATGGTATAGGAGTAGAGAGTAGTAACATAGACCAGGACTTCATCATAATCTAGGATCCTCTAACACTACTAACCCTGGGAACATACTGCTGATGGTATAGGAGTAGAGAGTAGTAACATAGACCAGGACTTCATCATAATCTAGGATCCTCTAACACTACTAACCCTGGGAACATACTGCTGATGGTATAGGAGTAGAGAGTAGTAACATAGACCAGGACTTCATCATAATCTAGGATCCTCTAACACTACTAACCCTGGGAACATACTGCTGATGGTATAGGAGTAGAGAGTAGTAACATATACATAGACAATGATCCGTGCTGAGACAGCATGGTACTGCCAACTCTCTGCTCTGATAGGCTGAGACAGCATGGTACTGCCGACTCTCTGCTCTGATAGGCTGAGACAGCATGGTACTGCCGACTCTCTGCTCTGATAGGCTGAGACAGCATGGTACTGCCGACTCTCTGCTCTGATAGGCTGAGACAGAATGGTACTGCCAACTCTCTGCTCTGATAGGCTGAGACAGCATGGTACTGCCGACTCTCTGCTCTGATAGGCTGAGACAGCACTGTACTGCCGACTCTCTGTTCTGATAGGCTGAGACAGCATGGTACTGCCGGCTCTCTGCTCTGATAGGCTGAGACAGCCTGGTACTGCCGACTCTCTGCTCTGATAGGCTGAGACAGCATATTACTGCCGGCTCTCTCTCAGCTCTCTGATAGGCCCATTAATATGATGGCACAGCTCTCTGATAGGCCCATTCATATGATGTCACAGCTTTAACTCAGCTCTCTGATAGGCCAATTAACTGTGTTGTGAACAACATAGACACATTCTGCATCCCAAATAGCATCCTATTCTCTATGTAGTGCAATCCCTACAACTCCTCCCTATAGGCTACCAGTCAGGGCTCCTCCCTACAACTCCTCCCTATAGGCTACCAGTCAGGGCTCCTCCCTACAACTCCTCCCTATAGGCTACCAGTCAGGGCTCCTCCCTACAACTCCTCCCTATAGACTACCAGTCAGGGCTCCTCCCTCCATCCTCCCTATAGGCTACCAGTCAGGGCTCCTCCCTCCATCCTCCCTATAGGCTACCAGTCAGGGCTCCTCCCTACAACTCCTCCCTATAGGCTACCAGTCAGGGCTCCTCCCTACAACTCCTCCCTATAGGCTACCAGTCAGGGCTCGTCCCTACATCCTCCCTATAGGCTACCAGTCAGGGCTCCTCCCCCCATCCTCCCTATAGGCTACCAGTCAGGGACAGACTCCTCCCTCCATCCTCCCTATAGGCTACCAGTCAGGGCTCCTCCCTACAACTCCTCCCTATAGGCTACCAGTCAGGGCTCCTCCCTACATCCTCCCTATAGGCTACCAGTCAGGGCTCCTCCTTACAACTCCTCCCTATAGGCTACCAGTCAGGGCTCCTCCCTACAACTCCTCCCTATAGGCTACCAGTCAGGGCTCCTCCCTACATCCTCCCTATAGGCTACCAGTCAGGGCTACTCCCTACAACTCCTCCCTATAGGCTACCAGTCAGGGCTCCTCCCTACAACTCCTCCCTATAGGCTACCAGTCAGGGCTCCTCCCTACATCCTCCCTATAGGCTACCAGTCAGGGCTCCTCCCTACAACTCCTCCCTATAGGCTACCAGTCAGGGCTCCTCCCTACAACCTCCCTATAGGCTACCAGTCAGGGCTCCTCTTTACAACTCCTCCCTATAGGCTACCAGTCAGGGCTCCTCCCTACATCCTCCCTATAGGCTACCAGTCAGGGCTCCTCCCTACAACTCCTCCCTATAGGCTACCAGTCAGGGCTCCTCCCTACAACTCCTCCCTATAGGCTACCAGTCAGGGCTCTTCCCTACAACTCCTCCCTATAGGCTACCAGTCAGGGCTCCTCCCTACATCCTCCCTATAGGCTACCAGTCAGGGCTCCTCCCTACAACTCCTCCCTATAGGCTACCAGTCAGGGCTCCTCCCTACATCCTCCCTATAGGCTACCAGTCAGGGCTCCTCCCTACATCCTCCCTATAGGCTACCAGTCAGGGCTCCTCCCTACAACTCCTCCCTATAGGCTACCAGTCAGGGCTCCTCCCTACAACTCCTCCCTATAGGCTACCAGTCAGGGCTCCTCCCTACATCCTCCCTATAGGCTACCAGTCAGGGCTCCTCCCTACATCCTCCCTATAGGCTACCAGTCAGGGACAGACTCCCTCCATCCTCCCTATAGGCTACCAGTCAGGGTTCCTCCCTACATCCTCCCTATAGGCTACCAGTCAGGGCTCCTCCCTACAACTCCTCCCTATAGGCTACCAGTCAGGGCTCCTCCCCCCATTCTCCCTATAGGCTACCAGTCAGGGCTCCTCCCTCCATCCTCCCTATAGGCTACCAGTCAGGGCTCCTCCCTACAACTCCTCCCTATAGGCTACCAGTCAGGGCTCCTCCCTACATCCTCCCTATAGGCTACCAGTCAGGGCTCCTCCCTACAACTCCTCCCTATAGGCTACCAGTCTGGGCTCCTCCCTACAACTCCTCCCTATAGGCTACCAGTCAGGGACAGACTCCATCCATCCTCCCTATAGGCTACCAGTCAGGGCTCCTCCCGCCATCCTCCCTATAGGCTACCAGTCAGGGCTCCTCCCTACATCTCCTCCCTATAGGCTACCAGTCAGGGCTCCTCCCTACAACTCCTCCCTATAGGCTACCAGTCAGGGCTCCTCCCTCCATCCTCCCTATAGGCTACCAGTCAGGGCTCCTCCCTACATCTCCTCCCTATAGGCTACCAGTCAGGGCTCCTCCCTACATCTCCTCCCTATAGGCTACCAGTCAGGGCTCCTCCCTACAACTCCTCCCTATAGGCTACCAGTCAGGGCTCGTCCCTACATCCTCCCTATAGGCTACCAGTCAGGGCTCCTCCCCCCATCCTCCCTATAGGCTACCAGTCAGGGCTCCTCCCCCCATCCTCCCTATAGGCTACCAGTCAGGGACAGACTCCTCCCTCCATCCTCCCTATAGGCTACCAGTCAGGGCTCCTCCCTACAACTCCTCCCTATAGGCTACCAGTCAGGGCTCCTCCCTACATCCTCCCTATAGGCTACCAGTCAGGGCTCCTCCTTACAACTCCTCCCTATAGGCTACCAGTCAGGGCTCCTCCCTACAACTCCTCCCTATAGGCTACCAGTCAGGGCTCCTCCCTACATCCTCCCTATAGGCTACCAGTCAGGGCTACTCCCTACAACTCCTCCCTATAGGCTACCAGTCAGGGCTCCTCCCTACAACTCCTCCCTATAGGCTACCAGTCAGGGCTCCTCCCTACATCCTCCCTATAGGCTACCAGTCAGGGCTCCTCCCTACAACTCCTCCCTATAGGCTACCAGTCAGGGCTCCTCCCTACAACCTCCCTATAGGCTACCAGTCAGGGCTCCTCCCTACAACTCCTCCCTATAGGCTACCAGTCAGGGCTCCTCTTTACAACTCCTCCCTATAGGCTACCAGTCAGGGCTCCTCCCTACATCCTCCCTATAGGCTACCAGTCAGGGCTCCTCCCTACAACTCCTCCCTATAGGCTACCAGTCAGGGCTCCTCCCTACAACTCCTCCCTATAGGCTACCAGTCAGGGCTCTTCCCTACAACTCCTCCCTATAGGCTACCAGTCAGGGCTCCTCCCTACATCCTCCCTATAGGCTACCAGTCAGGGCTCCTCCCTACAACTCCTCCCTATAGGCTACCAGTCAGTGCTCCTCCCTACATCCCCCCTATATTCTACCAGTCAGGGCTCCTCCCTACATCCTCCCTATAGGCTACCAGTCAGGGCTCCTCCCTACAACACCTCCCTATAGGCTACCAGTCAGGGCTCCTCCCTACAACTCCTCCCTATAGGCTACCAGTCAGGGCTCCTCCCTACATCCTCCCTATAGGCTACCAGTCAGGGCTCCTCCCTACATCCTCCCTATAGGCTACCAGTCAGGGACAGACTCCCTCCATCCTCCCTATAGGCTACCAGTCAGGGTTCCTCCCTACATCCTCCCTATAGGCTACCAGTCAGGGCTCCTCCCTACAACTCCTCCCTATAGGCTACCAGTCAGGGCTCCTCCCCCCATTCTCCCTATAGGCTACCAGTCAGGGCTCCTCCCTCCATCCTCCCTATAGGCTACCAGTCAGGGCTCCTCCCTACAACTCCTCCCTATAGGCTACCAGTCAGGGCTCCTCCCTACATCCTCCCTATAGGCTACCAGTCAGGGCTCCTCCCTACAACTCCTCCCTATAGGCTACCAGTCTGGGCTCCTCCCTACAACTCCTCCCTATAGGCTACCAGTCAGGGACAGACTCCATCCATCCTCCCTATAGGCTACCAGTCAGGGCTCCTCCCGCCATCCTCCCTATAGGCTACCAGTCAGGGCTCCTCCCTACATCTCCTCCCTATAGGCTACCAGTCAGGGCTCCTCCCTACAACTCCTCCCTATAGGCTACCAGTCAGGGCTCCTCCCTCCATCCTCCCTATAGGCTACCAGTCAGGGCTCCTCCCTACATCTCCTCCCTATAGGCTACCAGTCAGGGCTCCTCCCTACATCTCCTCCCTATAGGCTACCAGTCAGGGCTCCTCCCTACAACTCCTCCCTATAGGCTACCAGTCAGGGCTCCTCCCTACATCCTCCCTATAGGCTACCAGTCAGGGCTCCTCCCTACAACTCCTCCCTATAGGCTACCAGTCAGGGCTCCTCCCTACATCCTCCTCCCTATAGGCTACCAGTCAGGGCTCCTCCCTACAACTCCTCCCTATAGGCTACCAGTCAGGGCTCCTCCCTACATCCTCCCTATAGGCTACCAGTCAGGGCTCCTCCCTACAACTCCTCCCTATAGGCTACCAGTCAGGGCTCCTCCCTACATCCTCCCTATAGGCTACCAGTCAGGGCTCCTCCCTACATCCTCCCTATAGGCTACCAGTCAGGGCTCCTCCCTACAACTCCTCCCTATAGGCTACCAGTCAGGGCTCCTCCCTACAACTCCTCCCGATAGGCTACCAGTCAGGGCTCCTCCCTACAACTCCTCCCTATAGGCTACCAGTCAGGGCTCCTCCCTACATCCTCCCTATAGGCTACCAGTCAGGGCTCCTCCCTACAACTCCTCCCTATAGGCTACCAGTCAGGGCTCCTCCCTCCATCCTCCCTATAGGCTACCAGTCAGGGCTCCTCCCTCCATCCTCCCTATAGGCTACCAGTCAGGGCTCCTCCCTACAACTCCTCCCTATAGGCTACCAGTCAGGGCTCCTCCCTACAACTCCTCCCTATAGGCTACCAGTCAGGGCTCCTCCCTACAACTCCTCCCTATAGGCTACCAGTCAGGGCTCCTCCCTCCATCCTCCCTATAGGCTACCAGTCGGGGCTCCTCCCTACATCCTCCCTATAGGCTACCAGTCAGGGCTCCTCCCTACAACTCCTCCCTATAGGCTACCAGTCAGGGCTCCTCCCTACATCCTCCCTATAGGCTACCAGTCAGGGACAGACTCCATCCATCCTCCCTATAGGCTACCAGTCAGGGCTCCTCCCTCCATCCTCCCTATAGGCTACCAGTCAGGGCTCCTCCCTACAACTCCTCCCTATAGGCTACCAGTCAGGGCTCCTCCCTACAACTCCTCCCTATAGGCTACCAGTCAGGGCTCCTCCCTCCATCCTCCCTATAGGCTACCAGTCAGGGCTCCTCCCTACATCTCCTCCCTATAGGCTACCAGTCAGGGCTCCTCCCTACATCCTCCCTATAGGCTACCAGTCAGGGCTCCTCCCTACAACTCCTCCCTATAGGCTACCAGTCAGGGCTCCTCCCTACAACTCCTCCCTATAGGCTACCAGTCAGGGCTCCTCCCTACATCATCCCTATAGGCTACCAGTCAGGGCTCCTCCCTACATCCTCCCTATAGGCTACCAGTCAGGGCTCCTCCCTACAACTCCTCCCTATAGGCTACCAGTCAGGGCTCCTCCCTACATCCTCCCTATAGGCTACCAGTCAGGGCTCCTCCCTACATCCTCCCTATAGACTACCAGTCAGGGCTCCTCCCTACAACTCCTCCCTATAGGCTACCAGACAGGGCTCCTCCCTACAACTCCTCCCTATAGGCTACCAGTCAGGGCTCCTCCCTACAACTCCTCCCTATAGGCTACCAGTCAGGGCTCCTCCATACAACTCCTCCCGATAGGCTACCAGTCAGGGCTCCTCCCTACATTCTCCCTATAGGCTACCAGTCAGGACTCCTCCCTACAACTCCTCCCTATAGGCTACCAGTCAGGGCTCCTCCCTACAACTCCTCCCTATAGGCTACCAGTCAGGGCTCCTCCCTACATCCTCCCTATAGGCTACCAGTCAGGGCTCCTCCCTACATCCTCCCTATAGGCTACCAGTCAGGGCTCCTCCCTACATCCTCCCTATAGGCTACCAGTCAGGACTCCTCCCTACAACTCCTCCCTATAGGCTACCAGTCAGGGCTCCTCCCTACAACTCCTCCCTATAGGCTACCAGTCAGGGCTCCTCCCTACATCCTCCCTATAGGCTACCAGTCAGGGCTCCTCCCTACATCCTCCCTATAGGCTACCAGTCAGGGCTCCTCCCTACATCCTCCCTATAGGCTACCAGTCAGGGCTCCTCCCTACAACTCCTCCCTATAGGCTACCAGTCAGGGCTCCTCCCTCCATCCTCCCTATAGGCTACCAATCAGGGCTCCTCCTTACAACTCCTCCCTATAGGCTACCAGTCAGGGCTCCTCCCTACAACTCCTCCCTATAGGCTACCAGTCAGGGCTCCTCCCCCCATCCTCCCTATAGGCTACCAGTCAGGGACAGACTCCTCCCTCCATCCTCCCTATAGGCTACCAGTCAGGGCTCCTCCCTACAACTCCTCCCTATAGGCTACCAGTCAGGGCTCCTCCCTCCATCCTCCCTATAGGCTACCAGTCAGGGCTCCTCCCTACATCCTCCCTATAGGCTACCAGTCAGGGCTCCTCCCTACATCCTCCCTATAGGCTACCAGTCAGGGCTCCTCCCTCCATCCTCCCTATAGGCTACCAGTCAGGGCTCCTCCCTACAACTCCTCCCTATAGGCTACCAGTCAGGGCTCCTCCCTACAACTCCTCCCTATAGGCTACCAGTCAGGGCTCCTCCCTACAACTCCTCCCTATAGGCTACCAGTCAGGGCTCCTCCCTACAACTCCTGCCTATAGGCTACCAGTCAGGGCTCCTCCCTACAACTCCTCCCTATAGGCTACCAGTCAGGGCTCCTCCCTACAACTCCTCCCTATAGGCTACCAGTCAGGGCTCCTCCTTACAACTCCTCCCTATAGGCTACCAGTCAGGGCTCCTCCCTACAACTCCTCCCTATAGGCTACCAGTCAGGGACAGACTCCTCCCCCATCCTCCCTATAGGCTACCAGTCAGGGACAGACTCCTCCCCCCATCCTCCCTATAGGCTACCAGGCAGGGCTCCTCCCTCCATCCTCCCTATAGGCTACCAGTCAGGGACAGACTCCTCCCCCCATCCTCCCTATAGGCTACCAGGCAGGGCTCCTCCCTCCATCCTCCCTATAGGTTACCAGTCAGGGACAGACTCCTCCCTCCATCCTCCCTATAGGTTACCAGTCAGGGACAGACTCCTCCCTCCATCCTCCCTATAGGTTACCAGTCAGGGCTCCTCCTATCTTATTATCCATCTTCTCAGAGGAGGGGGGCGGGGCTAACCTTAGTTGCAGCGTCCACATTGGCTCCCAGCTTGATGAGTTTTGTGACCACCTCGGCATGGCCCTCTTTAGAGGCCAGATGGAGGGCGTTGAGGCCATTCTACAGGAGGAGAATACAGAGAGAGAGAGGTGAACACAGACTCTTTAGAGGCCAGATGGAGGGCGTTGAGGCCATTCTACAGGAGGAGAATACAGAGAGAGAGAGGTGAACACAGACTCTTTAGAGGCCAGATGGAGGGCGTTGAGGCCATTCTACAGGAGGACAGAGAATACAGAGAGAGAGGTGAACACAGACTCTTTAGAGGCCAGATGGAGGGCGTTGAGGCCATTCTACAGGAGGACAGAGAATACAGAGAGAGAGAGGTGAACACAGACTCTTTAGAGGCCAGATGGAGGGCGTTGAGGCCATTCTACAGGAGGAGAATACAGAGAGAGAGAGGTGAACACAGACTCTTTAGAGGCCAGATGGAGGGCGTTGAGGCCATTCTACAGGAGGACAGAGAATACAGAGAGATAGAGGTGAACACAGACTCTTTAGAGGCCAGATGGAGGGCGTTGAGGCCATTCTACAGGAGGACAGAGAATACAGAGAGAGAGAGGTGAACACAGACTCTTTAGAGGCCAGATGGAGGGCGTTGAGGCCATTCTACAGGAGGACAGAGAATACAGAGAGAGAGAGGTGAACACAGACTCTTTAGAGGCCAGATGGAGGGCGTTGAGGCCATTCTACAGGAGGACAGAGAATACAGAGAGAGAGAGGTGAACACAGACTCTTTAGAGGCCAGATGGAGGGCGTTGAGGCCATTCTACAGGAGGAGAATACAGAGAGATAGAGGTGAACACAGACTCTTTAGAGGCCAGATGGAGGGCGTTGAGGCCATTCTACAGGAGGAGAATACAGAGAGAGAGAGGTGAACACATACTCTTTAGAGGCCAGATGGAGGGCGTTGAGGCCATTCTACAGGAGGACAGAGAATACAGAGAGAGAGAGGTGAACACAGACTCTTTAGAGGCCAGATGGAGGGCGTTGAGGCCATTCTACAGGAGGACAGAGAATACAGAGAGAGAGAGGTGAACACAGACTCTTTAGAGGCCAGATGGAGGGCGTTGAGGCCATTCTACAGGAGGAGAATACAGAGAGATAGAGGTGAACACAGACTCTTTAGAGGCCAGATGGAGGGCGTTGAGGCCATTCTACAGGAGGACAGAGAATACAGAGAGAGAGAGGTGAACACAGACTCTTTAGAGGCCAGATGGAGGGCGTTGAGGCCATTCTACAGGAGGACAGAGAATACAGAGAGAGAGAGGTGAACACAGACTCTTTAGAGGCCAGATGGAGGGTGTTGAGGCCATTCTACAGGAGGACAGAGAATACAGAGAGAGAGAGGTGAACACAGACTCTTTAGAGGCCAGATGGAGGGCGTTGAGGCCATTCTACAGGAGGAGAATACAGAGAGAAGAGGTGAACACAGACTCTTTAGAGGCCAGATGGAGGGCGTTGAGGCCATTCTACAGGAGGACAGAGAATACAGAGAGATAGAGGTGAACACAGACTCTTTAGAGGCCAGATGGAGGGCGTTGAGGCCATTCTACAGTTGGACAGAGAATACAGAGAGAGAGAGGTGAACACAGACTCTTTAGAGGCCAGATGGAGGGCGTTGAGGCCATTCTACAGGAGGAGAATACAGAGAGAGAGAGGTGAACACAGACTCTTTAGAGGCCAGATGGAGGGCGTTGAGGCCATTCTACAGGAGGAGAATACAGAGAGAGAGAGGTGAACACAGACTCTTTAGAGGCCAGATGGAGGGCGTTGAGGCCATTCTACAGGAGGAGAATACAGAGAGAGAGAGGTGAACACAGACTCTTTAGAGGCCAGATGGAGGGCGTTGAGGCCATTCTACAGGAGGAGAATACAGAGAGAGAGAGGTGAACACAGACTCTTTAGAGGCCAGATGGAGGGCGTTGAGGCCATTCTACAGGAGGAGAATACAGAGAGAGAGAGGTGAACACAGACTCATCAGGACCTATGGATTATCAATACCAGAACTAACATTTACAAATAACTAATATAGTTTAGGAGCTGGGTTTCACTGAGGTGATTTCCTCCATATCAGAACTAACATTTACAAATAACTAATATAGTTTAGGGGCTGGGTTTCACTGAGGTGATTTCCCAAAAAAGCGGAGGGAGTTGACTATCTGACGTGGTTGGGTTAGGGGTCAGAGCTTAGGGGTCAGAGTTTAGGGGTTAGGGGTCAGAGCTTAGGAGTTAGGGGTCAGCGTTTAGGGGTTAGGGGTCAGAGCTTAGGGGTCAGAGCTTAGGGGTTAGGGGTCAGAGCTTAGGGGTTAGGGGTCAGAGTTTAGGGGTTAGGGGTCAGAGTTTAGGAGTTAGGGGTCAGAGTTTAGGGGTTAGGGGTCAGAGTTTAGGGGTCAGAGCTTAGGGGTTAGGGGTCAGAGCTTAGGGGTTAGGGGTCAGAGCTTAGGGATTAGGGGTCAGAGCTTAGGGGTTAGGGGTCAGAGCTTAGGGGTTAGGGGTCAGAGTTTAGGGATTAGGGGTCAGAGTTTAGGGGTTAGGGGTCAGAGCTTAGGGGTTAGGGGTCAGGGCTTAGGGGTTAGGGGTCAGGGGACATGGTTAGGGAATGACCCGGTGACAGTTGTTGATTTGAAACTCTAGTTTGAAACTCTAGTCTAGATGGTTAGGTTTTAGGGGTCAGGGGTCATGGTTAGGGACTAACCTGGTTACAGATGTTGATTTCGACCCCCGTCTTCAGGTAATCCAAAGCCTTCTCTAGGTTCCCTGCCCGGGCTGCTCTCAAGTAGCTGGCATTACTGTCAATCTGGAACACACAGAGATCACCTAGGTTACTATCTACACTGACTGGACAAAACATTAGTACCCCACGTATACTGCATTCAAACACACAGATCACCTAGGTTACTATCTACACTGACTGGACAAAACATTAGTACCCCACGTATACTGCATTCAAACACACAGATCACCTAGGTTACTATCTACACTGACTGGACAAAACATTAGTACCCCACGTATACTGCATTCAAACACACAGAGATCACCTAGGTTACTATCTACACTGACTGGACAAAACATTAGTACCCCACGTATACTGCAGTCAAACACACAGAGATCACCTAGGTTACTATCTACACTGACTGGACAAAACATTAGTACCCCACGTATACTGCATTCAAACACACAGAGATCACCTAGGTTACTATCTACACTGACTGGACAAAACATTAGTACCCCACGTATACTGCAGTCAAACACACAGAGATCACCTAGGTTACTATCTACACTGACTGGACAAAACATTAGTACCCCACGTATACTGCAGTCAAACACACAGAGATCACCTAGGTTACTATCTACACTCACTGGACAAAACATTAGTACCCCACGTATACTGCAGTCAAACACACAGAGATCACCTAGGTTACTATCTACACTGACTGGTTAGTTAGTTCACCATGTATAACAGACAGTAGTCCCTGATTAACAGACAGTAGTCCCTGATTAACAGCCAGTAGTCCCTGATTAACAGGCAGTAGTCCCTGATTAACATACATTAGTCCCTGATTAACAGACAGTAGTCCCTGATTAACAGACAGTAGTCCCTGATTAACAGACAGTAGTCCCTGATTAACATGCAGTAGTCCCTGATGAACCGGCAGTAGTTCCTGCTGCTGTTATACAGTACCTCGGCTACGTGCCAGGAAGACAGACAGAGAGACAGATGCCATGCCAACATTATAGCTGGCCCTGTGCACTGTTTGTCTGATAGATAGGCTATATTAGCATTGTGCAGATACAGCACATTACTGAGTGTTGTTTTGGAGAATATGAGTCAAATATGGGCAGTAAACAGTAAGTTGTTATGGAGAATGTGAGTAATATCTGGGCTGGAAACAGATCTGGGCTGTAAACAGATAGTAATATCTGGGCTGGAAACAGATAGTAATATCTGGGCTGTAAACAGATAGTAATATCTGGGCTGGAAACAGATCTGGGCTGTAAACAGATAGTAATATCTGGGCTGTAAACAGATAGTAATATCTGGGCTGTAAACAGATAGTAATATCTGGGCTGGAAACAGATAGTAATATCTGGGCTGTAAACAGATAGTAATATCTGGGCTATAAACAGATAGTAATATCTGGGCTGTAAACAGATAGTAATATCTGGGCTGTAAACAGATAGTAATATCTGGGCTGTAAACAGATAGTAATATCTGGGCTGTAAACAGATAGTAATATCTGGGCTGTAAACAGATAGTAATATCTGGGCTATAAACAGATAGTAATATCTGGGCTGTAAACAGATAGTAATATCTGGGCTGTAAACAGATAGTAATATCTGGGCTGGAAACAGATAGTAATATCTGGGCTGTAAACAGATAGTAATATCTGGGCTATAAACAGATAGTAATATCTGGGCTGTAAACAGATAGTAATATCTGGGCTGGAAACAGATAGTAATATCTGGACTGTAAACAGATAGTAATATCTGGGCTGTAAACGGATAGTAATATCTGGGCTGTAAACAGATAGTAATATCTGGGCTGTAAACAGATAGTAATATCTGGGCTGTAAACAGATAGTAATATCTGGGCTGTAAATGGATAGTAATATCTGGGCTGTAAACAGATAGTAATATCTGGGCTGTAAATGGATAGTAATATATGGACTGTAAACAGATAGTAATATATGGACTGTAAACAGATAGTAATATCTGGGCTGTAAACAGATAGTCATATCTGGGCTGGAAACAGATAGTAATATCTGGACTGTAAACAGATAGTAATATCTGGGCTGTAAACGGATAGTAATATCTGGGCTGTAAACAGATAGTAATATCTGGGCTGTAAACAGATAGTAATATCTGGGCTGTAAACAGATAGTAATATCTGGGCTGTAAATGGATAGTAATATCTGGGCTGTAAACAGATAGTAATATCTGGGCTGTAAACGGATAGTAATATCTGGGCTGGAAACAGATAGTAATATATGGACTGTAAACAGATAGTAATATCTGGGCTGTAAACAGATAGTAATATCTGGGCTGTAAACAGATAGTCATATCTGGGCTGTAAACAGATAGTAATATCTGGGCTGTAAACAGATAGTAATATCTGGGCTGGAAACAGATAGTAATATCTGGGCTGTAAACAGATAGTAATATCTGGGCTGTAAACAGTAATATCTGGGCTGTAAGGTGTGTCTCTCTGATCTGATGTTGGTGCAGTGCCGTAGTGTAGTAATGATTTCTGATCCTGACACACCCTAGTCACACACACACACACACACACACATTCACACACACCACACACACACGCCACACACACCACAGGCAGCAGGCAGTCTGCACACACATGCCCCCCCCCCCCCCCCCCCCCCCACAGCCTGAGCGTCTGCAGTCTGAAGCTGATAAGCTGATAAATATAGCTGAGTCCCCAGAATGCTTCATGAGGTTACACAGCACAAACTAAAGGAGGTTACTGTCTCTGTAGTATGTTACACTAGAGGAGGTTACTGTCTCTGTAGTATGTTAAACTAGAGGAGGTTACTGTCTCTGTAGTATGTTACACTAGAGGAGGTTACTGTCTCTGTAGTATGTTACACTAGAGGAGGTTGTCTGTAGAATGTTACACTAGAGGAGGTTACTGCCTCTGTAGTATGTTACACTAGAGGAGGTTACTGTCTCTGTAGTATGTTACACTAGAGGAGGTTACTGTCTCTGTAGTATGTTAAACTAGAGGAGGTTACTGTCTCTGTAGTATGTTACACTAGAGGAGGTTACTGTCTCTGTAGTATGTTAAACTAGAGGAGGTTACTGTCTCTGTAGTATGTTACACTAGAGGAGGTTACTGTCTCTGTAGTATGTTACACTAGAGGAGGTTACTGTCTCTGTAGTATGTTACACTAGAGGAGGTTAATGTCTCTGTAGTATGTTACACTAGAGGAGGTTACTGTCTCTGTAGTATGTTACACTAGAGGAGGTTACTGTCTCTGTAGTATGTTAAACTAGAGGAGGTTACTGTCTCTGTAGTATGTTACACTAGAGGAGGTTACTGTCTCTGTAGTATGTTAAACTAGAGGAGGTTACTGTCTCTGTAGTATGTTACACTAGAGGAGGTTACTGTCTCTGTAGTATGTTACACTAGAGGAGGTTACTGTCTCTGTAGTATGTTAAACTAGAGGAGGTTACTGTCTCTGTAGTATGTTACACTAGAGGAGGTTACTGTCTCTGTAGTATGTTACACTAGAGGAGGTTACTGTCTCTGTAGTATGTTACACTAGAGGAGGTTACTGTCTCTGTAGTATGTTACACTAGAGGAGGTTACTGTCTCTGTAGTATGTTACACTAGAGGAGGTTACTGTCTCTGTAGTATGTTACACTAGAGGAGGTTACTGTCTCTGTAGTATGTTACACTAGAGGAGGTTACTGTCTCTGTAGTATGTTACACTAGAGGAGGTTACTGTCTCTGTAGTATGTTAAACTAGAGGAGGTTACTGTCTCTGTAGTATGTTACACTAGAGGAGGTTACTGTCTCTGTAGTATGTTAAACTAGAGGAGGTTACTGTCTCTGTAGTATGTTAAACTAGAGGAGGTTACTGTCTCTGTAGTATGTTACACTAGAGGAGGTTACTGTCTCTGTAGTATGTTACACTAGAGGAGGTTACTGTCTCTGTAGTATGTTAAACTAGAGGAGGTTACTGTCTCTGTAGTATGTTACACTAGAGGAGGTTACTGTCTCTGTAGTATGTTACACTAGAGGAGGTTACTGTCTCTGTAGTATGTTACACTAGAGGAGGTTACTGTAGTATGTTACACTAGAGGAGGTTACTGTGTCTGTAGTATGTTACACTAGAGGAGGTTACTGTCTCTGTAGTATGTTACACTAGAGGAGGTTACTGTCTCTGTAGTATGTTACACTAGAGGAGGTTACTGTCTCTGTAGTATGTTAAACTAGAGGAGGTTACTGTCTCTGTAGTATGTTACACTAGAGGAGGTTACTGTCTCTGTAGTATGTTACACTAGAGGAGGTTACTGTCTCTGTAGTATGTTACACTAGAGGAGATTACTGTCTCTGTAGTATGTTACACTAGAGGAGGTTACTGCCTCTGTAGTATGTTACACTAGAGGAGGTTACTGTCTCTGTAGTATGTTACACTAGAGGAGGTTACTGCCTCTGTAGTATGTTACACCAGAGGAGGTTACTGTCTCTGTAGTATGTTACACTAGAGGAGGTTACTGTCTCTGTAGTATGTTAAACTAGAGGAGGTTACTGTCTCTGTAGTATGTTACACTAGAGGAGGTTACTGTCTCTGTAGTATGTTACACTAGAGGAGGTTACTGTCTCTGTAGTATGTTACACTAGAGGAGGTTACTGTAGTATGTTACACTAGATGATGTTACTGTCTCTGTAGTATGTTACACTAGAGGAGGTTACTGTCTCTGTAGTATGTTACACTAGAGGAGGTTACTGCCTCTGTAGTATGTTACACTAGAGGAGGTTACTTTCTCTGTAGTATGTTACACTAGAGGAGGTTACTGTCTCTGTAGTATGTTACACTAGAGGAGGTTACTGTCTCTGTAGTATGTTACACTAGAGGAGGTTACTGTCTCTGTAGTATGTTAAACTAGAGGAGGTTACTGTCTCTGTAGTATGTTACACTAGAGGAGGTTACTGTCTCTGTAGTATGTTACACTAGAGGAGGTTACTGTCTCTGTAGTATGTTACACTAGAGGAGGTTACTGTCTCTGTAGTATGTTACACTAGAGGAGGTTACTGTCTCTGTAGTATGTTACACTAGAGGAGGTTACTGTCTCTGTAGTATGTTACACTAGAGGAGGTTACTGTCTGTGTAGTATGTTACACTAGAGGAGGTTACTTTCTCTGTAGTATGTTACACTAGAGGAGGTTACTGTCTCTGTAGTATGTTACACTAGAGGAGGTTACTGTCTCTGTAGTATGTTACACTAGAGGAGGTTACTGTCTCTGTAGTATGTTACACTAGAGGAGGTTACTGTCTCTGTAGTATGTTAAACTAGAGGAGGTTACTGTCTCTGTAGTATGTTACACTAGAGGAGGTTACTGTCTCTGTAGTATGTTACACTAGAGGAGGTTACTGTCTCTGTAGTATGTTACACTAGAGGAGGTTACTGTCTCTGTAGTATGTTAAACTAGAGGAGGTTACTGTCTCTGTAGTATGTTACACTAGAGGAGGTTACTGTCTCTGTAGTATGTTAAACTAGAGGAGGTTACTGTCTCTGTAGTATGTTACACTAGAGGAGGTTACTGTCTCTGTAGTATGTTACACTAGAGGAGGTTACTGTCTCTGTAGTATGTTACACTATAGGAGGTTACTGTCTCTGTAGTATGTTAAACTAGAGGAGGTTACTGTCTCTGTAGTATGTTAAACTAGAGGAGGTTGTCTGTAGAATGTATGCTCCTTGGGTAACCCCCCAACCCCCCCCCCCCCCCCCCTCTTCTTTGTCTAATGGTATTCTCCTTGGGTTCTCCCCCTTCACAGGGCTGTCTCTGAGGTCAATCTGTTTAACACCTGTCCTTTCTAGAACAAACAGTGTGATGTGGAGATATGTAGAGCCTCCCTGGAGAAATAATCCCTCAGCATCTGTCTCCCCCGCCAAAGACTTCTCAAGAAAAAAGATGCCGCATTTCACAATCTACCACAGACAGTGTTCCTTTCATGCAACAGGAAACAGACAGTTGATGAAGCTCAACATCTCCTGCCATGTGGAGCGGTCCTGGAGCACCAAGTATGGGACCAAAAGGCTCCTGAACAGCTTCTACCCCCCAAGCCATCAGACTGCTGAACAGCTTCTACCCCCAAGCCATCAGACTGCTGAACAGCTTCTACCCCCAAACCATTAGACTGCTGAACAGCTTCTACCCCCAAGCCATTAGACTGCTGAACAGCTTCTACCCCCAAACCATTAGACTGCTGAACAGCTTCTACCCCCAAGCCATTAGACTGCTGAACAGCTTCTACCCCCAAGTCATTAGACTGCTGAACAGCTTATACCCCCAAGCCATTAGACTGCTGAACAGCTTCTACCCCCAAACCATCAGACTGCTGAACAGCTTCTACCACCAAGCCATCAGACTGCTGAACAGCTTCTACCCCCAAACCATTAGACTGCTGAACAGCTTCTACCCCCAAACCATCAGACTGCTGAACAGCTTCTACCCCCCAAGCCATCAGACTGCTGAACAGCTTCTACCCCCAAGCCATTAGACTGTTGTACAGCTTCTACCCCCAATCCATTAGACTGCTGAACAGCTTCTACCCCCAATCCATCAGACTGCTGAACAGCTTCTACCCCCAATCCATTAGACTGCTGAACAGCTTCTACCCCCAAGCCATTAGACTGCCGTACAGCTTCTACCCCCAATCCATTAGACTGTTGAACAGCTTCTACCCCCAATCCATTAGACTGTTGAACAGCTTCTACCCCCAATCCATTAGACTGTTGAACAGCTTCTACCCCCAATCCATTAGACTGTTGAACAGCTTCTACCCCCAATCCATTAGACTGCCGTACAGCTTCTACCCCCAATCCATTAGACTGTTGAACAGCTTCTACCCCCAAGCCATTAGACTGCCGTACAGCTTCTACCCCCAATCCATTAGACTGTTGAACAGCTTCTACCCCCAATCCATTAGACTGTTGAACAGCTTCTACCCCCAATCCATTAGACTGTTGAACAGCTTCTACCCCCAAGCCATTAGACTGTTGAACAGCTTCTACCCCCAATCCATTAGACTGTTGAACAGCTTCTACCCCCAAGCCATTAGACTGCCGTACAGCTTCTACCCCCAATCCATTAGACTGTTGAACAGCTTCTACCCCCAATCCATTAGACTGTTGAACAGCTTCTACCCCCAATCCATTAGACTGTTGAACAGCTTCTACCCCCAAACCATCAGACTGCTGAACAGCTTCTACCCCCAAGCCATCAGACTGCTGAACAGCTTCTACCCCCAAGCCATCAGACTGCTGAACAGCTTCTACCCCCAAGCCATCAGACTGCTGAACAGCTTCTACCCCCAAGCCATCAGACTGATGAACAGCTTCTACCCCCAAACCATCAGACTGCTGAACAGCTTCTACCCCCAAGCCATTAGACTGCTGAACAGCTCATCAAATGGCTTCCTGGACTCCTTTACTATTGATTTCTTTATCATATTGTTTTACACTCGGATATGCACACACACACACACACACACACACACACACACACACACACACACACACACACACACACACACACACACACACACCTGGTACCCCTGCACATTGACTCAATACTGGTACTTCCTGTATATAGCCATGTTATTACCTGGTACTCCCTGTATATAGCCATGTTATTACCTGGTACTCCCTGTATATAGCCATGTTATTACCTGGTACTCCCTGTATATAGCCATGTTATTACCTGGTACTCCCTGTATATAGCCATGTTATTACCTGGTACTCCCTGTATATAGCCATGTTATTACCTGGTACTTCCTGTATATAGACATGTTATTACCTGGTACTCCCTGTATATAGCCATGTTATTACCTGGTACTCCCTGTATATAGCCATGTTATTACCTGGTACGTCCTGTATATAGCCATGTTATTACCTGGTACGTCATGTATATAGCCAGGTTATTACCTGGAACTTCCTGTATATAGCCATGTTATTACCTGGTACGTCCTGTATATAGCCATGTTATTACCTGGAACTTCCTGTATATAGCCATGGTATTACCTGTTACGTCCTGTATATAGCCATGTTATTAACTGTAACTCCCTGTATATAGCCATGTTATTACCTGGTACTTCCTGTATATAGACATGTTATTACCTGGTACTTCCTGTATATAGACATGTTATTACCTGGTACTCCCTGTATATAGCCATGTTATTACCTGGTATGTCCTGTATATAGCCATGTTATTACCTGGTACTCCCTGTATATAGCCATGTTATTACCTGGTACTCCCTGTATATAGCCATGTTATTACCTGGTACTCCCTGTATATAGCCATGTTATTACCTGGTACCCCATGTATATAGCCATGTTATTACCTGGTACCCCTGCACATTGACGCAATACTGGTACTTCCTGTATATAGCCATGTTATTACCTGGTACCCCTAAACATCAACTCAGTACTGGTACGTCCTGTATATAGCCATGTTATTACCTGGTACCACTGCACATTGACTCAATACTGGTACTTCCTGTATATAGCCATGTTATTACCTGGTACCCCTGCACATTGACTCAATACTGGTACTTCCTGTATATAGCCATGTTATTACCTGGTACCCCTGCACATTGACTCAATACTGGTACTTCCTGTATATAGCCATGTTATTACCTGGTACCCCTGCACATTGACTTAATACTGGTACTTCCTGTATATAGCCATGATATTACCTGGTACCCCTGCACATTGACTCAATACTGGTACTTCCTGTATATAGCCATGTTATTACCTGGTACCCCTGCACATTGACTCAATACTGGTACTTCCTGTATATAGCCATGTTATTACTTGGTACCCCTGCACATTGACTAGGTACTGGTACTTCCTGTATATAGCCATGTTATTACCTGGTACCCCTGCACATTGACTCAATACTGGTACTTCCTGTATATAGCCATGTTATTACCTGGTACCCCTGCACATTGACTAGGTACTGGTACTTCCTGTATATAGCCATGTTATTACCTGGTACCCCTGCACATTGACTCAATACTGGTACTTCCTGTATATAGCCATGTTATTCAGCAGGTAGCTAGAGATCAGACCACATAAAGCATGGACCCTAACGTTTCAGCGGGTAGCTAGAGGGTAATGAGATCAGACCACATAAAGCATGGACCCTAACGTTTCAGCGGGTAGCTAGAGAATAATGAGATCAGACCACATAAAGCATGGTCCCTAATGTTTTAGCGAGTAGCTAGAGAATAATGAGATCAGACCACATAAAGCATGGACCCTAACGTTTCACCAGGTAGCTAGAGAATAATGAGATCAGACCACATAAAGCATGGACCCTAACGTTTCAGCAGGTAGCTAGAAGGTAATGAGATCAGACCACATAAAGCATGGACCCTAACGTTTCAGCAGGTAGCTAGAGAATAATGAGATCAGACCACATAAAGCATGGACCCTAACGTTTCAGCAGGTAGCTAGAGGGTAATGAGATCAGACCACATAAAGCATGGACCCTAACGTTTCAGCGAGTAGCTAGAGAATAATGAGATCAGACCACATAAAGCATGGACCCTAACGTTTCAGCAGGTAGCTAGAAGGTAATGAGATCAGACCACATAAAGCATGGACCCTAAAGTTTCAGCAGGTAGCTAGAGAATAATGAGATCAGACCACATAAAGCATGGACCCTAACGTTTCAGCAGGTAGCTAGAGAATAATGAGATCAGACCACATAAAGCATGGACCCTAACGTTTCAGCAGGTAGCTAGAGAATAATGAGATCAGACCACATAAAGCATGGACCCTAACGTTTCAGCAGGTAGCTAGAAGGTAATGAGATCAGACCACATAAAGCATGGACCCTAACGTTTCAGCAGGTAGCTAGAAGGTAATGAGATCAGACCACATAAAGCATGGACCCTAACGTTTCAGCAGGTAGCTAGAGAATAATGAGATCAGACCACATAAAGCATGGACCCTAACGTTTCAGCAGGTAGCTAGAGAATAATGAGATCAGACCACATAAAGCATGGACCCTAACGTTTCAGCAGGTAGCTAGAGAATAATGAGATCAGACCAAATAAAGCATGGACCCTAACGTTTCAGCAGGTAGCTAGAAGGTAATGAGATCAGACCACATAAAGCATGGACCCGAACGTTTCAGCAGGTAGCTAGAGAATAATGAGATCAGACCACATAAAGCATGGACCCTAACGTTTCAGCAGGTAGCTAGAGAATAATGAGATCAGACCACATAAAGCATGGACCCTAACGTTTCAGCAGGTAGCTAGAGAATAATGAGATCAGACCACATAAAGCATGGACCCTAACGTTTCAGCAGGTAGCTAGAGAATAATGAGATCAGACCACATAAAGCATGGACCCTAACGTTTCAGCAGATAGCTAGAAAATAATGAGATCAGACCACATAAAGCATGGACCCTAACGTTTCAGCAGGTAGCTAGAAGGTAATGAGATCAGACCACATAAAGCATGGACCCTAACATTTCAGCAGGTAGCTAGAGAATAATGAGATCAGACCACATAAAGCATGGACCCTAACGTTTCAGCAGGTAGCTAGAGAATAATGAGATCAGACCACATAAAGCATGGACCCTAACGTTTCAGCGGGTAGCTAGAAGGTAATGAGATCAGACCACATAAAGCATGGACCCTAACGTTTCAGCAGGTAGCTAGAAGGTAATGAGATCAGACCACATAAAGCATGGACCCTAACGTTTCAGCAGGTAGCTAGAAGGTAATGAGATCAGACCACATAAAGCATGGATCCTAACGTTTCAGCAGGTAGCTAGAAGGTAATGAGATCAGACCACATAAAGCATGGATCCTAACGTTTCAGCAGGTAGCTAGAGAATAATGAGATCAGACCACATAAAGCATGGACCCTAACGTTTCAGCAGGTAGCTAGAAGGTAATGAGATCAGACCACATAAAGCATGGACCCTAACGTTTCAGCAGGTAGCTAGAGAATAATGAGATCAGACCACATAAAGCATGGACCCTAACGTTTCAGCAAGTAGCTAGAAGGTAATGAGATCAGACCACATAAAGCATGTTATCATACCATACAGTAGATGGTTAGCATATCAACAGAGACATCAGCCATCAGACTGGGAGGTGGAGAACTACCCTAACTACCAGGAACCACCCTAACCCTAACTACCAGGAACCACCCTAACCCTAACTACCAGGAACCACCCTAACCCTAACTACCAGGAACCACCCTAACCCTAACTACCAGGAACCACCCTAACCCTAACTACCAGGAACCACCCTAACCCTAACTACCAGGAACTACACTAACCCTAACTACCAGAAACTACCAGGAACCACCCTATCACTAACTACCAGGAATTACCCTAACCATAACTACCAGGAACTACCCTAACTACCAGGAACCACCCTAACCCTAACTACCAGGAACTACCCTAACACTAACTACCAGGAACTACCCTAACCATAACTACCAGGAACTACCCTAACTACCAGGAACCACCCTAGTCCTAACTACCAGGAACTACCCTAACCCTAACTACCAGAAACTACCAGGAACCACCCTATCACTAACTACCAGGAATTACCCTAACACTAACTACCAGGATCTACCCTAACCCTAACTACCAGGAACTACCCTAACACTAACTACCAGGAACTACCCTAACCATAACTACCAGGAACTACCCTAACTACCAGGAACCACCCTAGCCCTAACTACCAGGAACTACCCTAACCCTAACTACCAGGAACAACCCTAACCCTAACTACCAGGAACTACCCTAACCCCAACTACCAGGAACTACCCTAACCATAACTACCAGGAACTACCCTAACTACCAAGAACCACCCTAACCCTAACTACCAGGAACGACCCTAACCCTAACTACCAGGAACTACCCTAACCCTAACTACCAGGAACTATCCTAACTACCAGGTGATATACACCTCTCTCCAATCTCCCTCCCACTGTAGTCAGGTGATATACACCTCTCTCCAATCTCCCTCCCACTGTAGTCAGGTGATATACACCTCTCTCCAATCTCCCTCCCACTGTAGTCAGGTGATATACATCTCTCTCCAATCTCCCTCCTACTGTAGTCAGGTGATATACACCTCTCTCCAATCTCCCTCCTACTGTAGTCAGGTGATATACTCCTCTCTCCAATCTCCCTCCCACTGTAGTCAGGTGATATACACCTCTCTCCAATCTCCCTCCTACTGTAGTCAGGTGATATACACCTCTCTCCAATCTCCCTCCCACTGTAGTCAGGTTATATACACCTCTCTCCAATCTCCCTCCTACTGTAGTCAGGTGATATACACCTCTCTCCAATCTCCCTCCTACTGTAGTCAGGTGATATACATCTCCCCCCTACTGTAGTCAGGTGATATACATCTCTCTCCAATCTCCCTCCTACTGTAGTCAGGTGATATACACCTCTCTCCAATCTCCCTCCCACTGTAGTCAGGTGATATACACCTCTCTCCAATCTCCCTCCCACTGTAGTCAGGTGATATACATCTCTCTCCAATCTCCCTCCTACTGTAGTCAGGTGATATACACCTCTCTCCAATCTCCCTCCTACTGTAGTCAGGTGATATACATCTCTCTCCAATCTCCCTCCTACTGTAGTCAGGTGATATACACCTCTCTCCAATCTCCCTCCCACTGTAGTCAGTTGATATACACCTCTCTCCAATCTCCCTCCCACTGTAGTCAGGTGATATACACCTCTCTCCAATCTCCCTCCTACTGTAGTCAGGTGATATACACCTCTCTCCAATCTCCCTCCTACTGTAGTCAGGTGATATACATCTCTCTCCAATCTCCCTCCCACTGTAGTCAGGTGATATACACCTCTCTCCAATCTCCCTCCTACTGTAGTCAGGTGATATACACCTCTCTCCAATCTCCCTCCTACTGTAGTCAGGTGATATACACCTCTCTCCAATCTCCCTCCTACTGTAGTCAGGTGATATACATCTCTCTCCAATCTCCCTCCCACTGTAGTCAGGTGATATACACCTCTCTCCAATCTCCCTCCTACTGTAGTCAGGTGATATACACCTCTCTCCAATCTCCCTCCTACTGTAGTCAGGTGATATACATCTCTCTCCAATCTCCCTCCTACTGTAGTCAGGTGATATACATCTCTCTCCAATCTCCCTCCTACTGTAGTCAGGTGATATACACCTCTCTCCAATCTCCCTCCCACTGTAGTCAGGTGATATACACCTCTCTCCAATCTCCCTCCTACTGTAGTCAGGTGATATACACCTCTCTCCAATCTCCCTCCCACTGTAGTCAGGTGATATACACCTCTCTCCAATCTCCCTCCCACTGTAGTCAGGTGATATACACCTCTCTCCAATCTCCCTCCCACTGTAGTCAGGTGATATACACCTCTCTCCAATCTCCCTCCCACTGTAGTCAGGTGATATACACCTCTCTCCAATCTCCCTCCTACTGTAGTCAGGTGATATACACCTCTCTCCAATCTCCCTCCCACTGTAGTCAGGTGATATACACCTCTCTCCAATCTCCCTCCCACTGTAGTCAGGTGATATACACCTCTCTCCAATCTCCCTCCTACTGTAGTCAGGTGATATACATCCGACCTCAACGTCGATAGCCTCATATAGTCCCCACAGTCCCCACATATCATCACAGTCCCTCTCTGTACTCATAGTCCATCTTTCATCACAGTCCCTATCTATCCTCACCGTGTCGCTTTCCTCACAGTCCCTCTTTCCCGTAAGTGTCTGTCTTCACAGTCCTCTCTGTCCTCACTGTGTCTCTGTCCCCACAGTGTCTCTGTCTCTCTGTCCTCATAGTTCATCTGTCCTCACAGTCCTATCTGTCTCTCTGTCCTCACTGTGTCTCTGTCCTCACTGTGTCTCTGTCCCCACAGTGTCTCTGTCTCTCTGTCCTCATAGTTCATCTGTCCTCACAGTCCTATCTGTCTCTCTGTACTCACTGTTTCTCTGTCCTCACTGTGTCTCTGTCCCCCCAGTGTCAATGTATCTCTGTCATCATAGTGTATCTCTCCTCACAGTCCAAGCTGTCTCTCTGTCCTCATAGTTTCTCTGTCGCCAAAATGTCTATGTCCTCATAGTGTCTCTGTCCCCACAGTTTCTCTGTCCTCATAGTGTCTCTGTTCCCACAGACCCTCTGTCCCCACAGTTTCTCTGTCCTCATAGTGTCTCTGTCACCACACAGCGGTAGCAGTAGCAGTGGTCAAGATCAGGTGCCTTCATTAAACATCCCTGTTAATATCTACTACAGTAACATCCCTGTTAATATCTACTACAGTAACATCCCTGTTCATATCTACTACAGTAACATCCCTGTTCATATCTACTACAGTAACATCCCTGTTAATATCTACTACAGTAACATCCCTGTTCATATCTACTACAGTAACATCCCTGTTAATATCTACTACAGTAACATCCCTGTTAATATATACTACAGTAACATCCCTGTTAATATCTACTACAGTAACATCCCTGTTAACATCTACTACAGTAACATCCCTGTTCATATCTACTACAGTAACATCCCTGTTCATATCTACTACAGTAACATCCCTGTTAACATCTACTACAGTAACATCCCTGTTCATATCTACTACAGTAACATCCCTGTTAATATCTACTACAGTAACATCCCTGTTAACATCTACTACAGTAACATCCCTGTTCATATCTACTACAGTAACATCCCTGTTCATATCTACTACAGTAACATCCCTGTTCATATCTACTACAGTAACATCCCTGTTCATATCTACTACAGTAACATCCCTGTTCATATCTACTACAGTAACATCCCTGTTCATATCTACTACAGTAACATCCCTGTTCATATCTACTACAGTAACATCCCTGTTCATATCTACTACAGTAACATCCCTGTTCATATCTACTACAGTAACATCCCTGTTAAGATCTACTACAGTAACATCCCTGTTCATATCTACTACAGTAACATCCCTGTTAACATCTACTACAGTAACATCCCTGTTCATATCTACTACAGTAACATCCCTGTTAATATCTACTACAGTAACATCCCTGATCATATCTACGACAGTAACATCCTTGTTCATATCTACTACAGTAACATCCCTGTTCATATCTACTACAGTAACATCCCTGTTCATATCTACTACAGTAACATCCCTGTTCATATCTACTACAGTAACATCCCTGTTAATATCTACTACAGTAACATCCCTGTTAATATCTACTACAGTAACATCCCTGTTCATATCTACTACAGTAACATCCCTGTTCATATATACTACAGTACATCCCTGTTCATATCTACTACAGTAACATCCCTGTTAACATCTACTACAGTAACATCCCTGTTCATATCTACTACAGTAACATCCCTGTTAATATCTACTACAGTAACATCCCTGTTAATATCTACTACAGTAACATCCCTGTTAATGTCTACTACAGTAACATCCCTGTTCATATCTACTACAGTAACATCCCTGTTCATATCTACTACAGTAACATCCCTGTTAACATCTACTACAGTAACATCCCTGTTCATATCTACTACAGTAACATCCCTGTTCATATCTACTACAGTAACATCCCTGTTCATATCTACTACAGTAACATCCCTGTTCATATCTACTACAGTAACATCCCTGTTCATATCTACTACAGTAACATCCCTGTTCATATCTACTACAGTAACATCCCTGTTAATATCTACTACAGTAACATCCCTGTTCATATCTACTACAGTAACATCCCTGTTCATATCTACTACAGTAACATCCCTGTTCATATCTACTACAGTAACATCCCTGTTCATATCTACTACAGTAACATCCCTGTTCATATCTACTACAGTAACATCCCTGTTCATATCTGCTACAGTAACATCCCTGTTCATATCTACTACAGTAACATCCCTGTTCATATCTACTACAGTAACATCCCTGTTCATATCTACTACAGTAACATCCCTGTTCATATCTACTACAGTAACATCCCTGTTAATATCTACTACAGTAACATCCCTGTTCATATCTACTACAGTAACATCCCTGTTCATATCTACTACAGTAACATCCCTGTTCATATCTACTACAGTAACATCCCTGTTCATATCTACTACAGTAACATCCCTGTTAATATCTACTACAGTAACATCCCTGTTCATATCTACTACAGTAACATCCCTGTTCATATCTACTACAGTAACATCCCTGTTCATATATACTACAGTAACATCCCTGTTCATATCTACTACAGTAACATCCCTGTTCATATCTACTACAGTAACATCCCTGTTCATATCTACTACAGTAACATCCCTGTTCATATCTACTACAGTAACATCCCTGTTCATATCTACTACAGTAACATCCCTGTTCATATCTACTACAGTAACATCCCTGTTCATATCTACTACAGTAACATCCCTGTTCATATCTACTACAGTAACATCCCTGTTAATGTTCATAGCTACTACAGTAACATCCCTGTTCATATCTACTACAGTAACATCCCTGTTAATGTTAATATCTACTACAGTAACATCCCTGTTCATATCTACTACAGTAACATCCCTGTTCATATCTACTACAGTAACATCCCTGTTCATATCTACTACAGTAACATCCCTGTTCATATCTACTACAGTAACATCCCTGTTCATATCTACTACAGTAACATCCCTGTTAATGTTCATATGTACTTCAGTCATCTCCCCCACAGTGACACACTAATATAAAAGAGTCTTTTCCCTTATTTCTGAGTCATTCCGGGGTCCTTAGCTGAAATCTAAGCCCCTGCCACACAATGCGTCAGTATGCTGCAGCATGCTTGTCCTCTGTCCCGTAAACACTGTAACATCCATTACCCCGACACTGGTCCACCTTCCAGCCGTAAGTCACAACACAACACCAGCCAATGTCACCACACATTCCTACAGTCAAAACTAAAGAGTAGTGATGCAGAGAGTCAAATAGTACAAAGTCATTTAATGTCAACACTTACTGCTTCTAGCAACTCTGCTCCCTCCTCCACTGCCATGTTCCCTGTTTGAGAGTGACACCGGAGTCGTCAATTAGCAGCGCAGGGATTGGGCCAAGCAGAGAGACATTATATCAGAGCTAAAAATACCTGAAGAAACAAGACGAGTTCCGGAGCACAGGACACTACAGCAATGGAAATGCCTAGCATGCTAACACTGGTCTCTACCTGACACTACCTAGCCTGCTAACACTGGTCTCTACCTGACACTACCTAGCCTGCTAACACTGGTCTCTACCTGACACTACCTAGCCTGCTAACACTGGTCTTAACCTGACACTACCTAGCCTGCTAACACTGGTCTCTACCTGATACTACCTAGCCTGCTAACACTGGTCTCTACCTGATACTACCTAGCCTGCTAACACTGGTCTCAACCTGACACTACCTAGCCTGCTAACACTGGTCTTAACCTGATACTACCTAGCCTGCTAACACTGGTCTCTACCTGACACTACCTAGCCTGCTAACACTGGTCTCAACCTGACACTACCTAGCCTGCTAACACTGGTCTCTACCTGATACTACCTAGCCTGCTAACACTGGTCTTAACCTGACACTACCTAGCCTGCTAACACTGGTCTCTACCTGACACTACCTAGCCTGCTAACACTGGTCTCTACCTGACACTACCTAGCCTGCTAACACTGGTCTTAACCTGACACTACCTAGCCTGCTAACACTGGTCTCTACCTGACACTACCTAGCCTGCTAACACTGGTCTCTACCTGACACTACCTAGCCTGCTAACACTGGTCCCTACCTGATACTATCTAGCCTGCTAACACTGGTCTTAACCTGACACTACCTAGCCTGCTAACACTGGTCTTAACCTGACACTACCTAGCCTGCTAACACTGGTCTCTACCTGATACTACCTAGCCTGCTAACACTGGTCTCTACCTGATACTACCTAGCCTGCTAACACTGGTCTCTACCTGACACTACCTAGCCTGCTAACACTGGTCTTAACCTGACACTACCTAGCCTGCTAACACTGGTCTCTACCTGACACTGCCTAGCCTGCTAACACTGGTCTTAACCTGATACTACCTAGCCTGCTAACACTGGTCTCTACCTGATACTACCTAGCCTGCTAACACTGGTCTTAACCTGATACTACCTAGCCTGCTAACACTGGTCTCTACCTGATACTACCTAGCCTGCTAACACTGGTCTAACCTGATACTGCCTAGCCTGCTAACACTGGTCTTAACCTGACACTACCTAGCCTGCTAACACTGGTCTAACCTGATACTACATAGCCTGCTAACACTGGTCTCTACCTGATACTACCTAGCCTGCTAACACTGGTCTCTACCTAACACTACCTAGCCTGCTAACACTGGTCTAACCTGATACTACCTAGCCTGCTAACACTGGTCTCTACCTGATACTACCTAGCCTGCTAACACTGGTCTTAACCTAACACTACCTAGCCTGCTAACACTGGTCTCTACCTGACACTACCTAGCCTGCTAACACTGGTCTTAACCTGACACTAACTAGCCTGCTAACACTGGTCTCAACCTGCTACTACCTAGCCTGGTAACACTGGTCTCTACCTGACACTGCCTAGCCTGCTAACACTGGTCTTAACCTGATACTACCTAGCCTGCTAACACTGGTCTCTACCTGATACTACCTAGCCTGCTAACACTGGTCTTAACCTGATACTACCTAGCCTGCTAACACTGGTCTCTACCTGACACTGCCTAGCCTGCTAACACTGGTCTCTACCTGATACTACCTAGCCTGCTAACACTGGTCTCTACCTGGCACTACCTAGCCTGCTAACACTGGTCTCTACCTGATACTACCTAGCCTGCTAACACTGATCTCTACCTGACACTACCTAGCCTGCTAACACTGGTCTCTACCTGATACTACCTAGCCTGCTAACACTGGTCTCTACCTGACACTACCTAGCCTGCTAACACTGGTCTTAACCTGACACTACCTAGCCTGCTAACACTGGTCTCTACTTGACACTACCTAGCCTGCTAACACTGGTCTCTACCTGACACTACCTAGCCTGCTAACACTGGTCTCTACCTGACACTACCTAGCCTCACAGCTCCCTGACACTACCTAGCCTCACAGCTCCCTGACACTACCTAGCCTCACAGCTCCCTGACACTACCTAGCCTCACAGCTCCCTGACACTACCTAGCCTCACAGCTCCCTGACACTACCTAGCCTCACAGCTCCCTGACACTACCTAGCCTCACAGCTCCCTGACACTACCTAGCTTCACAGCTCCCTAGCCTCACAGCTCCCTAGCCTCACAGCTCCGTGACAATAATACCGGTGCTGTGACCACTAGTCTTCCCCCAGCTGTCTCCACAGACAGCGCCTCTACATAGCTGAGCTGGGGATCTCTCCCTCACTTACCATATTTGTAGGCGCTAGTCACTCTGTGCAGCATGATCCGCAGGGGGGACCAAAATAGCAGCGCAAAATCAGCTGGTTTGGACCGTCCCTGCTGGCCTCCCTGTCTGGAATCTGTTCTGCACAAGTCCTATTGTCATATGGGTTATCAGCTCTTTTCTCTATACAATGCAGTCCACAGCCAGCCAGTAAGTCAGTCAGTCAGCCAGCCAGCCAGCCGGGAAGTCAACCAGTCAGTCTGCCAGTTAGTCAACCAGTCAGCCAGCCAGTCAGTCAGTGAGCCCCGCTCATCCCGGCTCAGCCACCCACCACTATAGAGAACCAGTCAGCCATGCCGGGAAGTTGAGCACAGAGTCAACTGTTCCAGCTTAGGGAAGACTTATTATGCAGCGCTGCCTGATCAGTCTGCTTGGTCTGGTCCCTTAACCCACTGCTGGACTGGACACGCCTGGGCTGGTAGAAACCACTGTCTGGCAGCATAAACAGCCTTCTCCCCAACAGCCGCCAGACTAATTAATTGAATCAATGCAGTCAGCAGCAATTCATTCTGATATTTTGAAATGCCTCCCTCTTTTTGAGACAGTCTAATTCAAGATGCTAGGCATTGTAAGAAACAAAACCCGCCAAACATTAAATACATGTAATAACTCAATTCCATTATATTGGTAAAGGTCAAAACAAATATATTTTTATTAAGGACAGGTGGGGTTTCCTTTACTAAATAATTTTATGCATTTAGGAGAAATGTACAGTCAGTGCATCCAACTACTAGGAAAAACAACTATCTATTATAATGTGTTCCATTGTTTACTGGGCTTTTACTAGTTGACCCAGATCAAAAGGTCAAAGAGCAGCCAATATCACTATCAAGGTCAGAGCAGCCTCTATCACTATCAAGGTCAGAGCACCCTC
The DNA here is from genome assembly GCF_045679555.1 of Salvelinus alpinus. Lineage (NCBI taxonomy): Eukaryota > Metazoa > Chordata > Actinopteri > Salmoniformes > Salmonidae > Salvelinus > Salvelinus alpinus. Next base: position 110,349,597 of record NC_092088.1, read on the forward strand.
TATCACTATCAAGGTCAGAGCAGCCTCTATCACTATCAAGGTCACAGCAGCCTCTATCACTATCAAGGTCAGAGCAGCCTCTATCACTATCAAGGTCAGAGCAGCCTCTATCACTATCAAGGTCAGAGCAGCCTCTATCACTATCAAGGTCAGAGCAGCCTCTATCACTATCAAGGTCAGAGCAGCCTCTATCACTATCAAGGTCAGAGCAGCCTCTATCACTATCAAGGTCAGAGCAGCCTCTATCCCTATCAAGGTCAGAGCAGCCTCTATCCCTATCAAGGTCAGAGCAGCCTCTATCACTATCAAGGTCAGAGCAGCCTCTATCACTATCAAGGTCAGAGCAGCCTCTATCACTATCAAGGTCAGAGCAGCCTCTATCACTATCAAGGTCAGAGCAGCCTCTATCACTATCAAGGTCAGTGTTGTAACATGTCTCTGGTTCTGTTTATAAAGAGGTTTGGACCAGAGAATGTACTGAGTGTTGTAACATGTCTCTGGTTCTGTTTATAAAGAGGTTTGGACCAGAGAATGTACTGAGTGATGTAACATGTCTCTGGTTCTGTTTATAAAGAGGTTTGGACCAGAGAATGTACTGAGTGATGTAACATGTCTCTGGTTCTGTTTATAAAGAGGTTTGGACCAGAGAATGTACTGAGTGATGTAACATGTCTCTGGTTCTGTTTATAAAGAGGTTTGGACCAGAGAATGTACTGAGTGTTGTAACATGTCTCTGGTTCTGTTTATAAAGAGGTTTGGACCAGAGAATGTACTGAGTGATGTAACATGTCTCTGGTTCTGTTTATAAAGAGGTTTGGACCAGAGAATGTACTGAGTGATGTAATATGTCTCTGGTTCTGTTAATAAAGAGGTTTGGACCAGAGAATGTACTGAGTGTTGTAACATGTCTCTGGTTCTGTTTATAAAGTGGTTTGGACCAGAGAATGTACTGAGTGTTGTAACATGTCTCTGGTTCTGTTTATAAAGAGGTTTGGACCAGATAAAACAGAAATGCAGAACAAGCTCTATGTTGGTGTCCTCTGGTGCATTCTAATGTCTCGAGTCCATCTGAATACACAGCTCAATGACTGAATACACAGCTCAATGACTGAATACACAGCTCAATGACTGAATACACAGCTCAATGACTGAATACACAGCTACATGACTGAATACACAGCTCAATGACTGAATACACAGCTCAATGACTGAATACACAGCTCAATGACTGAATACACAGCTCAATGACTGAATACACAGCTCAATGACTGAATACACAGCTCAATGACTGTATACACAGCTCAATGACTGTATACACAGCTAAATGACTGTATACACAGCTAAATGACTGAATACACAGCTCAATGACTGAATACACAGCTCAATGACTGAATACACAGCGAAATGACTGAATACACAGCGAAATGACTGAATACACAGCGAAATGACTGAATACACAGCTACATGACTGAATACACAGCTAAATGACTGAATACACAGCTACATGACTGAATACACAGCTCAATGACTGAATACACAGCTACATGACTGAATACACAGCTACATGACTGAATACACAGCTAAATGACTGAATACACAGCGAAATGACTGAATACACAGCGAAATGACTGAATACACAGCGAAATGACTGAATACACAGCTAAATGACTGAATACACAGCTACATGACTGAATACACAGCTACATGACTGAATACACAGCTAAATGACTGAATACACAGCTACATGACTGAATACACAGCTACATGACTGAATACACAGCTCAATGACTGAATACACAGCTAAATGACCGAATACACAGCTCAATGACTGAATACACAGCTACATGACTGAATACACAGCTAAATGACTGAATACACAGCTCAATGACTGAATACAGAGCGAAATGACTGAATACACAGCTCAATGACTGAATACACAGCTCAATGACTGAATACACAGCGAAATGACTGAATACACAGCGAAATGACTGAATACACAGCGAAATGACTGAATACACAGCTACATGACTGAATACACAGCTAAATGACTGAATACACAGCTACATGACTGAATACACAGCTCAATGACTGAATACACAGCTACATGACTGAATACACAGCTACATGACTGAATACACAGCTAAATGACTGAATACACAGCGAAATGACTGAATACACAGCGAAATGACTGAATACACAGCGAAATGACTGAATACACAGCTAAATGACTGAATACACAGCTACATGACTGAATACACAGCTACATGACTGAATACACAGCTAAATGACTGAATACACAGCTACATGACTGAATACACAGCTACATGACTGAATACACAGCTCAATGACTGAATACACAGCTAAATGACCGAATACACAGCTCAATGACTGAATACACAGCTACATGACTGAATACACAGCTAAATGACTGAATACACAGCTCAATGACTGAATACAGAGCGAAATGACTGAATACACAGCTCAATGACTGAATACACAGCTCAATGAGTGAATACTTCAGGGAGTTGACCTCCCAGATTGGTGAAATGAGTTGTGGTATTGTGGAGAAAGACATGACTTACCAATGTATAAGAGGTTAGTCTAGACCTAGGTCTATATGATCAGGACTACTTTCTAAGTGGAGAACATTAAACCTGTTATTTAACATTAAACCTGTTTTAACATTAAACCTGTTTTAAACATTAAACCTGTTTTAAACATTAAACCTGTTTTAAACATTAAACCTGTTTTAACATTAAACCTGTTTTTACATTAAACCTGTTATTTAACATTAAACCTGTTTTAACATTAAACCTGTTTTAAACATTAAACCTGTTTTAACATTAAACCTGTTTTTACATTAAACCTGTAATTTAACATTAAACCTGTTTTAACATTAAACCTGTTTTAACATTAAACCTGTTATTTAACATTAAACCTGTTATTTAACATTAAACCTGTTATTTAACATTAAACCTGTTTGAACATTAAACCTGTTTTAACATTAAACCTGTTATTTAACATTAAACCTGTTTTAACATTAAACCTGTTATTTAACATTAAACCTGTTTTAACATTAAACCTGTTATTTAACATTAAACCTGTTTTAACATTAAACCTGTTTTAACATTAAACCTGTTATTTAACATTAAACCTGTAATAATATTAAACCTGTAATAATATTAAACATGTTATTTAACATTAAACCTGTTTTAACATTAAACCAGATCATTGGTTTGTTTACTTGTCCTATGGGTATTTAACTACGTTGTATGACGTATGAATACCAGAGGCTATAGGAGATGGACTTCATTCAGTCACCTTTTATAAACTAGTCAATCAAAGCACCGTGAAAAGCCGATGCGCCATGACCTCCCGGCGGGCTATTGGAAACACGCCAAAGACAATAAATGAATGTGCCACAAAACAATATATAGGCTGTGGATTTGGACTCGTCGTTACCATTTACATGACATGGGATGTGCAAATTCACTGAGACGATGAAGGAGCACCTCTCGCCCTCCTCCGTGTAAAGAAATTCAACTGCAAGCCATCACAGCGCCCACACATCACACAGCTACGGAGACGGGACAAACAGCACACTGTCAAACCAGCAGTGTTTCCCTGTCATCGCTCACATTGTGACTGACATGGGCCTGTCCTATCAATAGATCATGGGCCTGTCCTATCAATAGATTACGGGCCTGTCCTATCAATAGATTACGGGCCTGTCCTATCAATAGATTACGGGCCTGTCCTATCAATAGATTACGGGCCTGTCCTATCAATAGATTACGGGCCTGTCCTATCAACAGATCATGGGCCTGTCCTATCAATAGATTACGGGCTTGTCCTATCAATAGATTACGGGCCTGTCCTATCAATAGATTACGGGCCTGTCCTATCAATAGATTACGGGCCTGTCCTATCAATAGATTACGGGCCTGTCCTATCAATAGATTACGGGCCTGTCCTATCAATAGATTACGGGCCTGTCCTATCAACAGTTCATGGGCCTGTCCTATCAATAGATTACGGGCTTGTCATATCAATAGATTACGGGGCTGTCCTATCAACAGATCATGGGCATGTCCTATCAATAGATTACGGGCCTGTCCTATCAATAGATTACGGGCCTGTCCTATCAATAGATTACGGGCCTGTCCTATCAATAGATCACGGGCCTGTCCAATCAATAGATCATGGGCCTGTCCTATCAATAGATCACGGGCCTGTCCTATCAATAGATCACGGGCCTGTCCTATCAATAGATCATGGGCCTGTCCTATCAATAGATCACGGGCCTGTCCTATCAATAGATTACGGGCCTGTCATATCAATAGATTACGGGCCTGTCCTATCAATAGATCATGGGCCTGTCCTATCAATAGATCATGGGCCTGTCCTATCAATAGATCACGGGCCTGTCCTATCAATAGATTATGGGCCTGTCCTATCAACAGATCATGGGCCTGTCCTATCAATATACAGTGGGGAGAACAAGTATTTGATACACTGCCGATTTTGCAGGTTTTCCTACTTACAAAGCATGTAGAGGTCTGTCATTTTTATCATAGGTACACTTCAACTGTGAGAGACGGAATCTAAAACAAAAATCCAGAAAATCACATTGTATGATTTTTAAGTAATTAATTTGCATTTTATTGCATGACATAAGTATTTGATCACCTACCAACCAGTAAGAATTCCGGCTCTCACAGACCTGTTAGTTTTTCTTTAAGAAGCCCTCCTGTTCTCCACTCATTACCTGTATTAACTGCACCTGTTTGAACTCGTTACCTGTATAAAAGACACCTGTCCACACACTCAATCAAACAGACTCCAACCTCTCCACAATGGCCAAGACCAGAGAGCTGTGTAAGGACATCAGGGATAAATTGTAGACCTGTACAAGGCTGGGATGGGCTACAGGACAATAGCCAAGCAGCTTGGTGAGAAGGCAACAACTGTTGGCACAATTATTAGAAAATGGAAGAAGTTCAAGATGACGGTCAATCACCCTCGGTCTGGGGCTCCATGCAAGATCTCACCTCGTGGGGCATCAATGATCATGAGGAATGTGAGGGATCAGCCCAGAACTACACGGCAGGACCTGGTCAATGACCTGAAGAGAGCTGGGACCACAGTCTCAAAGAAAACCATTAGTAACACACTACGCCGTCATGGATTAAAATCCTGCAGCGCACGCAAGGTCCCCCTGCTCAAGCCAGCGCATGTCCAGGCCCGTCTGAAGTTTGCCAATGACCATCTGGATGATCCAGAGGAGGAATGGGAGAAGGTCATGTGGTCTGATGAGACAAAAATAGAGCTTTTTGCTCTAAACTCCACTCGCCGTGTTTGGAGGAATAGAAGGATGAGTACAACCCCAAGAACACCATCCCAACCGTGAAGCATGGAGGTGGAAACATCATTCTTTGGGGATGCTTTTCTGCAAAGGGGACAGGACGACTGCACCGTATTGAAGGGAGGATGGATGGGGCCATGTATCGCGAGATCTTGACCAACAACCTCCTTCCCTCAGTAAGAGCATTGAAGATGGGTCGTGGCTGGGTCTTCCAGCATGACAACGACCCGAAACACACAGCCAGGGCAACTAAGGAGTGGCTCCGTAAGAAGCATCTCAAGGTCCTGGAGTGGCCTAGCCAGTCTCCAGACCTGAACCCAATAGAAAATCTTTGGAGGGAGCCGAAAGTCCGTATTGCCCAGCGACAGCCCCGAAACCTGAAGGATCTGGAGAAGGTCTGTATGGAGGAGTGGGCCAAAATCCCTGCTGCAGTGTGTGCAAACCTGGTCAAGAACTACAGGAAACGTATGATCTCTGTAATTGCAAACTAAGGTTTCTGTACCAAATATTCAGTTCTGCTTTTCTGATGTATCAAATACTTATGTCATGCAATAAAATGCAAATTAATTAATTAAAAATCATACAATGTGATTTTCTGGATTTTTGTTTTAGATTCCTTCTCTCACAGTTGAAGTGTACCTATGATAGAAATTACAGACCTCTACATGCTTTGTAAGTAGGAAAACCTGCAAAATTGTCAGTGTATCAAATACTTGTTCTCCCCACTGTATTACGGGCCTGTCATATCAATAGATTACGGGCCTGTCCTATCAATAGATTACGGGCCTGTCCTATCAATAGATCACGGGCCTGTCCTATCAATAGATCATGGGCCTGTCCTATCAATAGATCACGGGCCTGTCCTATCAACATATCATCGGCTTGTCCTATCAACAGATCATCGGCCTGTCCTATCAACAGATCATGGGCCTGTCCTATCAACAGATCATTGGCCTGTCCTATCAACAGATCATTGGCCTGTCCTATCAACAGATCATGGGCCTGTCCTATCAACAGATCACTGGCCTGTCCTATCAACAGATCACCGGCCTGTCCTATCAACAGATCACTGGCCTGTCCTATCAACAGATCATCGGCCTGTCCTATCAACAGATCATCGGCCTGTCCTATCAACAGATCGTGGGCCTGTCCTATCAACAGATCATCGGCCTGTCCTATCAACAGATCATCGGCCTGTCCTATCAACAGATCATGGGCCTGTCCTATCAACAGATCATCGGCCTGTCCTATCAACAGATCATCGGCCTGTCCTATCAATAGATCACGGGCCTGTCCTATCAACAGATCATGGGCCTGTCCTATCAACAGATCATCGGCCTGTCAAATAGATCACTAGAAGATGCATATCGTTCATCCTAGCAGGAGAGGTCTCAACTGAGTTGTCTGCTAGCGAATTAAAACTTTTAAATGAAAAGTAGCAGTTCATTTTTGAAGTGGAAAAAGTAGCCGGCTGAAAATGAGTATGTTACCGGCTGTTTGGCCGACGTCCGGCGCTTAGGGAAAACACAGGGAAAGTACTGAGTGATGCAACGTGCTCTGGTTGCCTTTATAAAGAGGTGTGGACCAGGGAAAGTACTGAGTGATGCAACATGCTCTGGTTGCCTTTATAAAGAGGTGTGGACCAGGGAAAGTACTGAGTGATGCAACATGCTCTGGTTGCCTTTATAAAGAGGTGTGGACCAGGGAAAGTACTGAGTGATGCAACATGCTCTGGTTGCCTTTATAAAGAGGTGTGCATCTTAGTCGGGACAAACAGCTCATGAAGACACATCTGTCACTGATACAGGTGAGCTCATGCATGTCTCTCACTATTCTTAACTGAACACAAATCATTTCAAATCATTTCAAATCAAACAATTAGGAAGGGAGGTTTTCCTGGTGCCTAATGTAACATTGTCCGATCTGTTCAGTCATCATAGGACCTAACTAAAATCCTGTTTGTTAACACAGTAAAAGTAAATTGTCATAGTGAGGCAGAGTGACTGTGTAAGTGGTAGTATTTCACCTACAGCTGGTGGCCTGAACAGTACTGTAGTAAATGAGCTCCCTTCTCTTACAGGACGTCCATTCAACAAACTATTCTGAAGTTTCCTTCAAAGGCAGACAGACATCTATCACAACAACGATGGTATGTATTAATAAACCATTATTAGAATGATCAGAAAACACCATTCAGAGATACTAACATGACTATAGGACATGTGTCTCTAATGAAAACACCATTCTGAGATACTAACGTGACTATAGGACATGTGTCTCTAATGAAAAGACCATTCAGAGGTACTAACGTGACTATAGGACATGTGTCTCTAATGAAAACACCATTCAGAGGTACTAACGTGACTATAGGACATGTGTCTCTAATGAAAACACCATTCAGAGGTACTAACGTGACTATAGGACATGTGTCTCTAATGAAAAGACCATTCAGAGATACTAACGTGACTATAGGACATGTGTCTCTAATGAAAACACCATTCAGAGATACTAACGTGACTATAGGACATGTGTCTCTAATGAAAAGACCATTCAGAGATACTAACGTGACTATAGGACATGTGTCTCTAATGAAAAGACCATTCAGAGATACTAACGTGACTATAGGACATGTGTCTCTAATGAAAAGACCATTCAGAGATACTAACGTGACTATAGGACATGTGTCTCTAATGAAAACACCATTCAGAGATACTAACATGACTATAGGACATGTGTCTCTAATGAAAAGACCATTCAGAGGTACTAACGTGACTATAGGACATGTGTCTCTAATGAAAAGACCATTCAGAGGTACTAACGTGACTATAGGACATGTGTCTCTAATGAAAAGACCATTCAGAGATACTAACGTGACTATAGGACATGTGTCTCTAATGAAAAGACCATTCAGAGATACTAACGTGACTATAGGACATGTGTCTCTAATGAAAACACCATTCTGAGATACTAACGTGACTATAGGACATGTGTCTCTAATGAAAAGACCATTCAGAGATACTAACGTGACTATAGGACATGTGTCTCTAATGAAAAGACCATTCAGAGGTACTAACGTGACTATAGGACATGTGTCTCTAATGAAAAGACCATTCTGAGATACTAACGTGACTATAGGACATGTGTCTCTAATGAAAAGACCATTCAGAGATACTAACGTGACTATAGGACATGTGTCTCTAATGAAAAGACCATTCAGAGATACTAACGTGACTATAGGACATGTGTCTCTAATGAAAAGACCATTCAGAGGTACTAACGTGACTATAGGACATGTGTCTCTAATGAAAAGACCATTCTGAGATACTAACGTGACTATAGGACATGTGTCTCTAATGAAAAGACCATTCTGAGATACTAACGTGACTATAGGACATGTGTCTCTAATGAAAACACCATTCTGAGATACTAACGTGACTATAGGACATGTGTCTCTAATGAAAAGACCATTCTGAGATACTAACGTGACTATAGGACATGTCTCTCTAATGAAAAGACCATTCAGAGGTACTAACGTGACTATAGGACATGTGTCTCTAATGAAAAGACCATTCAGAGATACTAACGTGACTATAGGACATGTGTCTCTAATGAAAAGACCATTCAGAGGTACTAACGTGACTATAGGACATGTGTCTCTAATGAAAAGACCATTCTGAGATACTAACGTGACTATAGGACATGTGTCTCTAATGAAAAGACCATTCTGAGATACTAACGTGACTATAGGACATGTGTCTCTAATGAAAACACCATTCTGAGATACTAACGTGACTATAGGACATGTGTCTCTAATGAAAAGACCATTCAGAGGTACTAACGTGACTATAGGACATGTGTCTCTAATGAAAAGACCATTCAGAGATACTAACGTGACTATAGGACATGTGTCTCTAATGAAAAGACCATTCAGAGGTACTAACGTGACTATAGGACATGTGTCTCTAATGAAAAGACCATTCAGAGGTACTAACGTGACTATAGGACATGTGTCTCTAATGAAAAGACCATTCAGAGGTACTAACGTGACTATAGGACATGTGTCTCTAATGAAAAGACCATTCAGAGGTACTAACGTGACTATAGGACATGTGTCTCTAATGAAAAGACCATTCTGAGATACTAACGTGACTATAGGACATGTGTCTCTAATGAAAAGACCATTCTGAGATACTAACGTGACTATAGGACATGTGTCTCTAATGAAAACACCATTCTGAGATACTAACGTGACTATAGGACATGTGTCTCTAATGAAAAGACCATTCAGAGGTACTAACGTGACTATAGGACATGTGTCTCTAATGAAAAGACCATTCAGAGATACTAACGTGACTATAGGACATGTGTCTCTAATGAAAAGACCATTCAGAGGTACTAACGTGACTATAGGACATGTGTCTCTAATGAAAAGACCATTCAGAGGTACTAACGTGACTATAGGACATGTGTCTCTAATGAAAAGACCATTCAGAGGTACTAACGTGACTATAGGACATGTGTCTCTAATGAAAAGACCATTCAGAGGTACTAACGTGACTATAGGACATGTGTCTCTAATGAAAAGACCATTCAGAGATACTAACGTGACTATAGGACATGTGTCTCTAATGAAAAGACCATTCTGAGATACTAACGTGACTATAGGACATGTGTCTCTAATGAAAAGACCATTCAGAGATACTAACATGACTATAGGACATGTGTCTCTAATGAAAAGCCCATTCTGAGATACTAACGTGACTATAGGACATGTGTCTCTAATGAAAAGACCATTCTGAGATACTAACGTGACTATAGGACATGTCTCTCTAATGAAAAGACCATTCAGAGATACTAACGTGACTATAGGACATGTGTCTCTAATGAAAAGACCATTCAGAGGTACTAACGTGACTATAGGACATGTGTCTCTAATGAAAAGACCATTCAGAGATACTAACATGACTATAGGACATGTGTCTCTAATGAAAAGACCATTCAGAGATACTAACGTGACTATAGGACATGTGTCTCTAATGAAAAGACCATTCAGAGATACTAACGTGACTATAGGACATGTGTCTCTAATGAAAAGCCCATTCTGGTGGGAAGCTGCTACAGACCACCAAGTGCTAACAGTCAGTATCTGGATAATATGTGAAATGCTTGATAATGTATGTGATATCAACAGAGAGGTATATTTGCTGGGGGATTTAAAAATTGACTGGCTTTCATCAAGCTGCCCACTCAGGAAAAAACTTCAAACAGTAACCAGTGCCTGCAACCTGGTTCAGGTTATCAATCAACCTACCAGGGTATTTACTAACAGCACAGGAATGAAATTATCAACATGTATTGATCACATCTTTACTAATGCTGCAGAAATTTGTTTGAAAGCAGTATACAAATCCATCTGATGTAGTGATCCCAATATAGCAGCCATATCTAGTAAAACCAGTTCTGAAGGCTGGGCCTAATATAGTGTATAAGAGGTCATACAAGAAGTTCTGTAGTGATTCCTACGTTATTGATGTAAAGAATATCTGTAGGTTTGTGGTGTGTATTGAGGAGCAAACAGACACTGCACATGACACATTTATGAAAGTGCTTATTCCAGTTGCTTAATGTAATGCCCATTAAGAAAATGACTGTAAAAACTGTTAAATCCCCTTGGATTGATGAGGAATTGAAAAATGGTATGGTTGAGAGGGATGAGGCAAAAGGTGTGGCAATTAAGTCTGGCAGCCCAACTGATTGGTTACATGATATAAAGAATGATCGTAAAAAGCTTTGGGGAATGTTAGTCAACACGGCTTCATCATTCATTGAATCAGATGGCTGATATTGCATCACAAAGCCCACTGATATTGCCAACTACTAATGACTTTTTAATTGGCAAGATAAGCAAACTTAGGGATGACATGCCAGCAACAAACGCTGACACTACACATCCAAGTATATCTGACGAAATTATGAAAGACAAGAATTGTACTTTTGAATTCCCTTAAAGTCTGCGTGGAAGAGGTGAAAAAATGTATATTGTCTGTCAACAATGACAAGCCACCGGTGTTTGACAATCTGGATGGAAATTTACTGAGGATAATAGCAGACGATATTGCCACTCCTATTTGCCATGTCTTCAATTTAAGCCTACTAGAAAGTGTGTGCCCTCAGACCTGGAGGGAAGCTAAAGTCATTCCGCTACATAAAAATAGTAAAGCCCCCTTTACTGGCTCAAATAGCTGACAATCAGCCTGTTACCAATCCTTAGTAAACTTCTGGAAAAAATGTGTTTGACCAGATACAATGCTATTTCACAGTAAACAAATTGACCTCAGACTTTCAGCATGCTTATAGGGAAGGACACTCAACAAGCGCAGCACTTACACAAATGATTGATGATTGGCTGAGAGAAACTGATGATAAACGTATTGTGGGGGCTGTCTTGTTAGACTTCAGTGCAGCTTTTGACATTATCGATCATAGTCTGCTGCTGGAAAAACGTACGTGTTATGGCTTTACACCCCCTGCTATAATGTGGATAAAGAGTTACCTGTCTAATAGAACACAGAGGGTGTTCTTTAATGGAAACCTCTCCAACATAATCCAGGTAGAATCAGGAATTCCCCAGGGCAGCTGTTTAGGCCCCTTACTTTTTCAATTTTTACTAACGACATGCCACTGGCTTTGAGTAAAGCCAGTTTGTCTATGTATACGGATGACTCAACACTATACAGGTCAGCTACTACAGAGACTGAAAAGACTGCAACACTAAACAAAGAGCTGCAGGTAGTTTCAGAGTGGGTGGCAAGGAATAAGTTAGTCCTAAATATTTATAAAACTAAAAGCATTGTATTTGGAACAAATCATTCACTAAACCCTAAACCTCAACTAAATATTGTAATAAATAATGTGGAAATTGAGAAAGTTGAGATGACTAAACTGCTTGGAGTAACCCTGGATTGTAAACTGTCATGTTCAAAACATATTGATGCAGTAGTAGCTAAGATGGGGAGACGTCTGTCTATAATAAAGCGATGCTCTACCTTCTTAACAACACTGTCAACAAGGCAGGTCCTACAGGCCCTAGTTTTGTTGCACCTGGACTACTGTTCAGTCGTGTGGTCAGGTGCCACAAAAAAGGACTTAGCAAAATTGCAATTGTCTCAGAACAGGGCAGCACGGCTGGCCCTTGGATGTACAGAGAGCTAATATTAATGATATGCATTTCAATCTCTCCTGGCTGAAAGTGGAGGAGAGAATGACTTCATCACTACTTGTATTTATGAGAGGTATTGACATGTTGAATGCACCGAGCTGTCTGTCTAAACTACTAGCACACAGCTCAGACACCCATGCATACCCCACAAGACATGCCACCAGAGATCTCTTCACAGTCCCTAAGTCCAGAACAGACTATGGGAGGTGCACAGTACTACATAGAGCCATGACTACATGGAACTCTATTCCACATCAGGTAACTGATGCAGCAGGAGAATCAGATTTTAAAAAACAGATAAAAATACACCTTATGGAACAGCAGGGACTGTGAAGAGAGACACACACACACACACACACACACACACACACACACACACACACACACACACACACACACACACACACACACACACACACACACACACACACACACACACACAATAACATACGCACTATACATACAGATGGATTTAGTGCTGTAGATATGTGGTAGTGGTGGAGTAGGGGCCTGAGGGAACACAGTGTGTTGTGAAATCTGTGAATGTATTGTAATGTTTTTAAAACTGTATAAACTGCCTTATTTTGCTGGACCCCAGGCAGCAGCTAATGGGGATCCATAATAAATACAAATACAAATGAACCAACAGTAGACAGTTTTTGCATTAAAACTGCTATATCCATCTACCCTGTGCTGCAGTCCATCTTGCTGCTGGCTCTACTGGTGCCCGTGATGGGGCAGTCCTCCCTGCATCCAGTGGACTGTGATGAGGTCTATAGATCAGGTTCTGGACAAAACGGGGTCTACACCATCTACCCTGCAGGACCTACCTCACCTGTCCAGGTGTTCTGTGACATGGGGTTGGAAAGTGCACATCTAGGAAAGTGGACGGTCAGTTTCAATTTGTGTTATTGAAATACACTTAAAGACTAATTTACCATGAACTGTCTCTCTCTCTCCTAATCTGTTTATCAAACACTCTCTCTCTCTTAATCTGACAATTAAACAATCGCTTTCTCAATCTGTCAATTAAATAATTTCTCTCTCTCTTAATCTGACAATTAAACAACCTCTCTATATGAATCTGTCAATTAAACCATTTCTCTCTCTTAATCTGACAATTAAACAATTGCTCTCTCTCTTAATCTGTCAATTAAACAATTTCTCTCTCTCTTAATCTGTCAATTAAACAATCTCTCTATATGAATCTGTCAATTAAACAATCTCTCTCTATCTTAATCTGTAAATTAAACAATATCTCTCTCTTAATCTGTCAATTAAACAATATATCGCTCTTAATCGGTCAATTAAATAATCTCTCTCTATTTTAATCTTTAAATTAAACAATATCTCTCTCTTAATCTGTCAATAAAACAATATCTCTCTCTTAATCTGTCATTGAATCAATCTCTCTCTAAATCAGCTGATTCAGAGCCGACAGGATGGATCAGTGAACTTCCACAGGAAGTGGGATCAGTACAAGAGTGGTTTTGGGAGCGCAGCTGGAGAGTACTGGCTGGGTAAGAACGGGTTTAACTTCTAGCCAACAGAACGTTCTCCTCCTAGAACCTTGTTCTACCACGGACTTCATCCGGTTTGTCCTAGTTCATTCAAGGCCATTTGTCATTGTATTCAGACAACACAGTGAATTGCTATGTTGATCTCATTCTCCAGGGCTGGAGACGATGCATCTCCTGACTATGAAAGGAACCTATGAGCTGAGGGTGGCCATGGAGGACTTTGAGGGGAATAAGGTCTATGCTCAGTACTCTTCCTTCTCCGTTGGACCAGAGGCTGAAGGATACCTGCTAACACTGGGCTCATTCAAAGATGGAGGAGCAGGTGGGGGACAATTTATATTGTCCAAGAAAAAATAACAAGAAAAAAAGTCTAAGAAAATAGTCCAAGAATTTACTGTAGTACCAGAATATACTGTAGTACCAGAATATAGTCCAATAATATACTGTAGTACCAGAATATACTGTAGTACCAGAATATAGTCCATTAATATACTGTAGTACCAGAATATAGTACCAGAATATACTGTAGTACCAGAATATAGTACCAGAATATACTGTAGTACCAGAATATACTGTAGTACCAGAATATAGTACCAGAATATACTGTAGTACCAGAATATACTGTAGTACCAGAATATACTGTAGTACCAGAATATAGTCCAATAATATACTGTAGTACCAGAATATAGTCCAATAATATACTGTAGTACCAGAATATAGTCCAATAATATACTGTAGTACCAGAATATAGTACCATAATATAGTCCAATAATATACTGTAGTACCAAAATATACCATAGTACCAGAATATAGTCCAATAATATAGCACCAGAATATGGCACCAGAATATAGTCCAAGAGTATAGTACAAGAATATAATACCAGAGTATAGTACCATAATATAGCACTAGAATATAGACCAAGATTATAGTACCAGAATATAGTACCATAATATAGTCCAGGAGTATAGTACCAGAGTATAGTACCATGATATAACACTAGAATATAGTCCAAGAATACAGTACCAGAATATAGTACCAGAATATAGTCCAAGAGTATAGTACCATAATATAGTACCAGAATATAGTCCAAGAGTATAGTACCAGAATATAGTCCAAGAATATAGTACCGTAATATAGTACCAGAATATAGTCCAATAGTATAGTACCAGAATATAGTACCAGCATATAGCACTAGAATATAGACCAAGATTATAGTGCCAGAATATAGTACCATAATATAGTCCAAGAGTATAGTACCAGAGTATAGTACCATAATATAACACTAGAATATAGTCCAAGAGTATAGTACCAGAGTATAGTACCAGAATATAGTACCATGATATAGTCCAAGAGTATAGTACCAGAATATAGCACTAGAATATAGTCCAAGAGTATAGTACCAGAATATAGTACCAGAATATACACTGCTCAAAAAAATAAAGGGAACACTTAAACAACACAATGTAACTCCAAGTCAATCACACTTCTGTGAAATTAAACTGTCCACTTAGGAAGCAACACTGATTGACAATAAATTCCACATGCTGTTGTGCAAATGGAATAGACAACAGGTGGAAATTATAGGCAATTAGCAAGACACCCCCAATAAAGGAGTGGTTCTGCAGGTGGTGACCACAGACCACTTCTCAGTTCCTATGCTTCCTGGCTGATGTTTTGGTCACTTTTGAATGCTGGCGGTGCTTTCACTCTAGTGGTAGGATGAGATGGAGTCTACAACCCACACAAGTGGCTCAGGTAGTGCAGCTCATCCAGGATGGCACATCAATGCGAGCTGTGGCAAGAAGGTTTGCTGTGTCTGTCAGCGTAGTGTCTAGAGTATGGAGGCGCTACCAGGAGACAGGCCAGTACATCAGAAGACGTGGAGGAGGCCGTAGGAGGGCAACAACCCAGTAGCAGGACCGCTACCTCCGCCTTTGTGCTAGGAGGAGCAGGAGGAGCACTGCCAGAGCCATGCAAAATGACCTCCAGCAGGCCACAAATGTGCATGTGTCTGCTCAAACGGTTAGAAACAGACTCCATGAGGGTGGTATGAGGGCCCGACGTCCACAGGTGGGGGTTGTGCTTACAGCCCAACACCGTGCAGGACATTTGGCATTTGCCAGAGAACACCAAGATTGGGAAATTCGCCACTGACGCCCTGTGCTCTTCACAGATGAAAGCAGGTTCACACTGAGCACATGTGACAGACGTGACAGAGTCTGGAGACGCCGTGGAGAACGTTCTGCTGCCTGCAACATCCTCCAGCATGACCGGTTTGGCGGTGGGTCAGTCATGGTGTGGGGTGGCATTTCTTTGGGGGGCCGCACAGCCCTCCATGTGCGCGCCAGAGGTAGCCTGACTGCCATTAGGTACCGAGATGAGATCCTCAGACCCCTTGTGAGACCATATGCTGGTGCGGTTGGCCCTGGGTTCCTCCTAATGCAAGACAATGCTAGACCTCATGTGGCTGGAGTTTGTCAGCAGTTCCTGCAAGAGGAAGGCATTGATGCTATGGACTGGCCCGCCCGTTCCCCAGACCTGAATCCAATTGAGCACATCTGGGACATCATGTCTCGCTCCATCCACCAACGCCACGTTGCACCACAGACTGTCCAGGAGTTGGCGGATGCTTTAGTCCAGGTCTGGGAGGAGATCCCTCAGGAGACCATCCGCCACCTCATCAGGAGCATGCCCAGGCGTTGTAAGGAGGTCATACAGGCACGTGGAGGCCACACACACTACTGACCCTCATTTTGACTTGTTTTAAGGACATTACATCAAAGTTGGATCAGCCTGTAGTGTGGTTTTCCACTTTAATTTTGAGTGTGACTCCAAATCCAGACCTCCATGGGTTGATAAATTTGATTTCCATTGATAATTTTTGTGTGATTTTGTTGTCAGCACATTCAACTATGTAAAGAAAAAAGTATTTAATAAGAATATTTCATTCATTCAGATCTAGGATGTGTTATTTTAGTGTTCCCTTTATTTTTTTGAGCAGTGTAGCACTAGAATATAGTCCAAGAGTATAGTACCAGAATATAGTACTAGAATATAGTCCTAGAGTATAGTACCAGAATACAGTACTAGAATATAGTCCTAGAGTATAGTACCATAATATAGTACCATAGTATAGTACTAGAATATAGTCCTAGAGTATAGTACCAGAATATAGTACCAGAATATAGTACCAGCATATAGTACTAGAGTATATTACCAGAATATAGTACCAGAATATAGTCCTAGAGTATAGTACAAGAAAATCTGTCAACAAGGGTTCATACTAGGGATGCATGATATATCGGTGAACATATCGGAATCGGCTGATATTAACTAAAAATGCCATCGTCGGTATCGGCCCGGTGTCTAGTTTAACGTAATGACACCACGTAAATGTAGCGCTACACGTGCAACACAGCATTCCAAGCCCACAATGTCTGCTGTGTGGATCGAGCAGTCAACAAGTCATCTGCTGTGTGGATCGAGCAGTCAACAAGTCATCTGCTGTGTGGATCGAGCAGTCAACAAGTCATCTGCTGTGTGGATCGAGCAGTCAACAAGTCATCTGCTGTGTGGATCGAGCAGTCAACAAGTCATCTGCTGTGTGGATCGAGCAGTCAACAAGTCATCTACTGTGTGGATCGAGCAGTCAACAAGTCATCTGCTGTGTGGATCGAGCAGACAACAAGTCATCTGCTGTGTGGATCGAGCAGACAACAAGTCCTGCAGTCATTTGAAAGGATAAGAACATTTCAGAGAGACAACTCAAAGGCGAAATCCATGAAAGCCAAGTTAATGGGATCCATTGCCCTTGACAATCAACTGTTCTCTGTAGTGGGTGATGTTGGCTTTCGTCGACTGGTCGAGCACCGGTACACACTACCAAGTAGGCGCTATTTTTCAGATGTTGCCCTACCGAAGTTACACAGTAATAGCATCACTGCTATTAGCTTCATGACATACATACTATGGAACGCCGTTTGGGTCTTTGTGTGTCAAAAAAGATACAGTAGCACTGTCAAAGCTGAACAAAAAAGTCTGCAAACAAGCGAACACCGGGCATGATCGATGTGTTTTCAATAACGCGTTGGTAATAAAGCATCATTGGTCGACCGCAACTTCTGGGGTAGCTAGCATTAGCTTGGTACTTAGCTAGCACCAATACAACCAGCCTGAAAACAATGACCAGTAGAAACTGCAGTCATTTTCATTATTCTTGGCAATGATTTAGGATTCCTTGTGAGTTAGTATTAGCTAGGTTGCCACTTGTTGTTCGCCTATTGAAATTGAACTTCAGTTCATGAAAATAAATAGCTAGCCAGCTACTTAACCCTGTTGCCCAAAGCTAACGTTATAAGCAGCCAGCTAGCTTCATCTGGCTAGTGAGGCTCGACCTGACCGGGTTATGAGTTGTGAAGCTAGCCACAATAAGGATTAGGCACAATAGTGGAATTTGTGGTTTGCCTTCAAAATAAAAGTATGTCATTGACAGTGATGCAAATGAATCCAAATAGTAGAATTATGCCATACTTTTATTTTGAAGGCTAACCGCAAAGTCCACTATTGTTACTACTATTGTTAACCGCAAAGTCCACTAGATGTTAGCTCGCGAACTAAAGCTACTGAAATAGATGTTAGCTAGCGAACTAAAGCTACTGAAATAGATGTTAGCTAGCGAACTAAAGCTACTGAAATAGATGTTAGCTAGCTAACTATAGCTACTGAAATAGATGTTAGCTAGCTAACTATAGCTACTGAAATAGATGTTAGCTAGCTAACTATAGCTACTGAAACAGATGGTTGTTTTGCTGTGTTTTTGGGGAAGAACATTGTTTGCTAGCTAACATTGTTTGCATCCATGAGCTAGCTAGCTTTTTTTAATGACCAGCACTGTAGGTGCGCGAGACAACTTTACCAGCATCATAGCATACGTATCGATGAATCGTTGTGACATATTAAATACGAGTGATAGTGTAATCAATGTGTAATAACTATGTAAAAAAATTATGAACGTCTTAAATTATTATGTGACGTGCAGTCATATTCAGGTCCTGATTGGTCAACAAGCCTAATTGACACGTCAAATAGTGTTAAATAGTATATTTTTTGACACGCAAAGACCCAAACGGCGTTCCATAGAAATCCTGGTTGAGAATGAAGCGACTGAACAAATGAACAACGAAACAGCACAGCAAGTAAGTGAAAGAAATCGGTTGTGATTAACGTTTTTCTGGTAACGGGGACATAAATGCTAACTAAATTACTTTTAGGTCAGTGTGGTGTGTGCAGGGTATTATTTAACCTTTATTTAACCTTTATTTAACCTTTATTTAACCTTTATTTAACTAGGCAAGTCAGTTAAGAACAAAATCTTATTTACAATGAAAGCCTATCCCCGGCCAAACCCGGACGATGCTGGGACAATTGTGCGCCGCCCCTATGGGACTCCCAATCAAGGAAAATATCGGATATCGGTATCGGCCAGAAATGTCATATTGGTGCATCACTAGTTCATACCTAAAGCTGGTGGAAGTATTATCATTAGGTTACCTAGAGTCCTTATTTATCTCCTCTGTTCTTTTCCTCAGGAGATTCTCTGGTTTATCACAATGGTCAGAAATTTACAACGTTAGATAAAGACCAGGACCTTCATGTCGCCAACTGTGCCCAGGTGTACTACGGAGGATTTTGGCACAACGACTGCCATTTTACTAACCCCAATGGGATATATGCATGGGGCGAGTCTGCCTTTGGTATTGGCATCAACTGGCAAACATGGAAAGGCTTTACATACTCCCTGAAAGCCATCACCATGAAGATCAGACCAGCCCCGGCATAGAAGTCAATCATTTCTAACACAATTGTAAAATCAGATTTTTCAAAAACAATTATTGTCATACAAACATTTACAGCACATGCACATATTCCATTTATAAGGGAGGGGGGGGGGGATCTTTTTTTCTAAGTATGGTTTGTGTTTGGGTCTTCAGAGATTAGAAGGTGCAGCAGGATACAGAAGATCTCAGATCTACTCTGATGTGCAGTGTTGCCATAGCAACAGAACCCTGACTGCAGTGGGGATTATATGACTCTGACCCATCATTTAACTATCTCTGTCTCTTACCTTAACCCTCTGTCTGTATCTTACCTTAACCCTCTGTCTGTCTCTTACCTTAACCCTCTGTCTGTCTCTTACCTTAACCCTCTGTCTGTCTCTTACCTTAACACAATGTCTGTCTCTTACCTTAACACAATGTCTGTCTCTTACCTTAACCCTCTGTCTGTCTCTTACCTTAACCCTCTGTCTGTCTCTTACCTTAACCCTCTGTCTGTCTCTTACCTTAACCCTCTGTCTGTCTCTTACCTTAACCCTCTGTCTGTCTCTTACCTTAACCCTCTGTCTGTCTCTTACCTTACCCCTCTGTCTGTCTCTTACCTTAACCCACTGTCTGTTATGATCACCAACATTTGAAATAAAGACAGATACTGTACCTGCAAAATTATGAATTGTCCCGCAGTTTATTGTGCAATGTTTAGAACCAAAGGTCTTTGTTGCCATGGTAAAAAAGACATGACTTTAAGCTCCATATTGAAACAGCATCAGTTTATTATCTATGGGACTTTAGCATAGTTACATGTGTGTGATGACTTCAGCCAACAATGTGCAACCGTGTTGAATTGAGTTTGTGGGTAAGATGGTGAAGTAATTCCAAGATTGACCTATTGAGTGGCTTAAAAAAAAATACATCACGACATTAGGTCAATTGAGTGAGAAATGCCTCTTGCATGTGTGTAGATCTTTGTTTTGGTCTCACTATGTGATGCACTGTCATCTACTTCTATGTGTCACATACAAATCTATTACTACCTGTCAGGGCAATGAGATTGAGACTGTAACCTCGTATAAATATCTTGGAATTTTAATTGATGACGGCCTCTCTTTTAAATTGCATATTCAACAACTTACAAAAAAATTGAAGCTGAAGTTGGGATTTTATTTTAGGAATAAGGCCTGTTTTTCTTTTGAAGCCAGAAGGAGGCTAGTATTAGCTACATTTATGCCTTTACTAGAATATGGGGATGTTTTATATAACGTTCAGAGCCCCCACTTGACGCTCTGGCCGATGATTTGTTTACCTCTGGATAACATGAAAACAGCCTAACCAGCTCTGCTGGCAACAATTTCATTATGCTTTTTGTCAGACATTTACTGACACCAGCCATATTCAACGGGTGTTGTACACTTTAGCTTAGGACATGTAGCTAGCTAGCTAGGTAAACAATGAACCTAGCTAGGTAAACAATGAACCTAGCTAGGTAAACAATGAACCTAGCTAGGTAAACAATGTCACGTAACGTTAGCTAACAAGCCAGCCAGCTAACAATAGATAGTTAAACAACAATGAACCTAGTGCCAAATCATGTCGTTACTACACTGTATGAATATGCTGGGAGCTAACCAACCAGGTTCAATGTTAGCTAGCTAGGTAAACAATGAACCTGGCAAGGTAAACAACGTGTAAGATCACACACGTCACGTAACGTTAGCTAATGAGCCAGCCAGCTAATGTTAGCTAGTTAAACAACAATGAACATAGTGCCAAATCATGTGGTTACTATCCTGCATGAATCTGCTCAACAATCTACTGAGAGCTAACCAACCAGGTTCAATGTTAGCTAGCTAACATTAGGCTCTAACTAGCAAAGAAACGGCTCTGGGATACGAATAATAATGTCATACTCGTAACGTTAGCTAGTGAGCCAGCCAGCTAACGTTAGCTAGCTAGCTAACAGTACACTTCAGCTTAAAAAATAAACCACTTCCTGTCAAATTTAGAAATGTGTAATATCTGATAATGTAGCTAGCTAACGCTAGACTATCTTACCCATATACATCATCATGCATGATGGACACCTCTCTGTCAGGAATGCCATACCACCAATGCCCTTAGTTTGAAGATGTAATCCGGAGAAAGGTGTTTTCTCCATCTCCTTAGCTATCAGACTATAATTCTACTCATTTCAAAACTTAATCCTCCAGAAAGTGGAGAGCAACACTTATGCAGCTCTGTGGCTTAACCAATAAGGCTCGAAATTGATCAATTTTATTCATATTTACAGATGGTATACACGTTTGTTATTAAGGAGCATTAAAGTTCACATGTTCCAGAAGGAATTTCTGCCAACAAATGCATTTTGATTTAAAAACAATTTGATTAAATGGCTCTCCTGGGAAGTTGTGACTTGCGACACACACCTAGTTTCCTCAAAAACAGACTTTCAGCACGCTTATAGGGAAGGACATTCAAAAAGCACATCACTTACACAAATGACTGATGATTGGCTGAGAGAAATTGATGATTAAAAAGAATGAGGGGGGTGTTTTGTTAAACTTCAGTGCAGCTTCTGACGTTATCGATCATAGTCTGCTGCTAAGAAAATGTACGTGTTATGGCTTTATACCCCCTGCTATATTGTGTATAAAGAGTTGCCGGTCTAACAGAACACAGAGGGTGTTCTTTAATGGAAGCCTCTCACATATAATCCAGGTAGAATCAGGAATTCCACAGGGCAGCTGTCTAGGACCCTTACTTTTTTCAATATTTTCTAATGACATGGTACTGGCTTTGAGTAAAGCCATTGTGTCTATGTATGCGGATGACTCAACACTATAAACGTCAGCTACTACAGCGACTGAAATGACTGCAGAAGTCTGTCTGTAATAAAGTGCTACTCTACCTTTTTAACAACACTATCAACATGGTAGGCCCTACAGGCTCCAGTTTTGTCTCACCTGGACTACTGTTCAGTCGTGTGGTCAGGTGCCACAAAGAGGGACTTAGGAAAATTGCAATTGGCTCAAAACAGGGCAGCACGGCTGGCCCTTGGATGTACACAGAGAGCAAACAATAATATGCATGTCAACCTCTCCTGGCTCAAAGTGGAGGAGAGATTGACTTCATCACTACATGTATTTGTGAGAGGTATTGATATGTTGAAAGCACCAAGCTGTCAGTTTAAACAACCAGCACACAGCTCAGACACCCAAGGAAACACTTTTAGTCTTGAAATCTTTGGTTGTTTACTACACTACTCACTCTGTGAATCCTTAAAGAGATGGGTGGGGCTAAGGCTTAAGAGGGTGTGAACGATGCTGAATGGGTGTAGACAGATTAGAGCATTCCAAGTACACTACCGTTCAAAACTTTGGGGTCACCTAGAAATGTCCTTGTTTTTTAAAGAAAATGAAACATGAAATGAAAAGAATTAAATTGTATGAATTGGCTTATCAAAATAATGTATTAATGAATATATGTAAGTTTTATTAAATCAATAAGGCATGCAAGGCAGTGCAATGGCATCCTTTACCTCCGCTATCGCGACAGGCTGAACAACTGCATCCTTTACCTCCGCTATCGCGACAGGCTGAACAACGGCATCCTTTACCTCCGCTATCGCGACAGGCTGAACAACGGCATCATTTACCTCCGCTATCGCGACAGGCTGAACAACGGCATCCTTTACCTCCGCTATCGCGACAGGCTGAACAACGGCATCCTTTACCTTCGCTATTGCGACAGGCTGAACAACGGCATCCTTTACCTCCGCTATCGCGACAGGCTGAACAACGGCATCCTTTACCTCCGCTATCGCGACAGGCTGAACAACGGCATCATTTACCTCCGCTATCGCGACAGGCTGAACAACGGCATCCTTTACCTCCGCTATCGCGACAGGCTGAACAACGGCATCCTTTACCTTCGCTATTGCGACAGGCTGAACAACGGCATTCTTTACCTCCGCTATCGCGACAGGCTGAACAACGGCATCCTTTACCTCCGCTATCGCGACAGGCTGAACAACGGCATCCTTTACCTCCGCTATCGTGACAGGCTAAACAACGGCATCCTTTACCTCCGCTATCGCGACAGGCTGAACAACGGCATCCTTTACCTCCGCTATCGCGACAGGCTGAACAACGGCATCCTTTACCTCCGCTATCGCGACAGGCTGAACAACGGCATCCTTTACCTCCGCTATCGCGACAGGCTGAACAACGGCATCCTTTACCTCCGCTATCGCGACAGGCTGAACAACGGCATCCTTTACCTCCGCTATCGCGACAGGCTGAACAACGGCATCCTTTACCTCCGCTATCGCGACAGGCTGAACAGCGGCATCCTTTACCTCCGCTATCGCGACAGGCTGAACAACGGCATCCTTTACCTCCGCTATCGCGACAGGCTGAACAACGGCATCCTTTACCTCCGCTATCGCGACAGGCTGAACAACGGCATCCTTTACCTCCGCTATTGCGACAGGCTGAACAGCGGCATTTACCTGTGACTGTATTCATGATGCAGCACTGCCTCTTGTGCCTTATTGTTTAAGTAATCTACCCATTAAGAAGGATCCAGAACCCTCGGAACATGTGACACAGTGTGTTATCAACCCATTAAGAAGGATCCAGAACCCTCAGTGTGTTTGATAGTGATACAGTGTGTTATCAACCCATTAAGAAGGATCCAGAACCCTCAGTGTGTTATCAACCCATTAAGAAGGATCCAGAACCCTCAGGAACATGTGACACAGTGTGTTATCAACCCATTAAGAAGGATCCAGAACCCTCAGCGTGTTTGATAGTGATACAGTATAATCATAATGAGCCCCTCTATGTAAATGCTGAAGCTGTCCTAGTTAGTTCTATTCTCTCTGTGTTGATGCAGTAAAGAGACAAGCCCTGCAGCAGGATAAACGACTTCACATTCAGTTTCCCCCAAAATACCAGCACCTTGTTTACCACACACTCCTCTCTGTCTCTCTCTCTCTCTCTAGCTCATTTCTCTCTTCTGTCCCCCTCTTTCCTCTTCTCTCTCTCCCTCCCTGTGTTACTGTGCGTGGGCGTGGAATACTTCTCTACCCCCCGCCAGGCCCTGCACCAATCACAGAGCCTCGTTTCCACTGCATGGTGGAGCGTTGTGCTGGAGCAGTGAGGTTGGGGCTGCTCCTCTTCCTCTCCTCCTCTCTCCTCCCCTCCCGTCAACTCCTTTCCTCTCCTCGCCCTCATCTCTCCTTCCTCCCCTCCACTCCTTTCCTCTCCTCGCCCTCATCTCTCCTCTCCTTCTTCCCCTCCACTCCACTCCTTTCCTCTCCTCGCCCTCATCTCTCCTTCCTCCCCTCCTCTTCACTCCTTTCCTCTCCCTCCTCTCTCTCCTTCCTCCCCTCCTCTCTCCTTCCTCCCCTCCTCTCTCCTCTCGCTCCTCTCTCCTTCCTCCCCTCCTCTCCTCCTCTCTGCTCCTTTCCTTTCCTCTCCTCTTCTTTCCTCTCCTCTCTCTTCTCCTCTCCTTCCCTCTGTCCTCGTCTCATCTCCTCTGATGGGTTCTATAATTCATGCCAGTCATAGTGTTAAGAGTGTATCTTCCTCCACTCAGTGCTTCTGTTTTAGAGAGCGAGAGCCCTGCATGGTCCGACCTCCAAACCTCTCTACTGGTCAGAGAGAAAGGGCTTCAGCTCAGCTTGAACAAAGAAGGGGATGCTTAACGGAGGGACTAGTTAACTAGTTAATCAGATGGGCTGATACAGTACTGTATCTCAGTAGAGATGAAGGGACTAGTTAACTAGTTAATCAGATGGGCTGATACAGTACTGTATCTCAGTAGAGATGAAGGGACTAGTTAACTAGTTAATCAGATGGGCTGATACAGTACTGTATCTCAGTAGAGAGATGAAGGGACTAGTTAACTAGTTAATCAGATGGGCTGATACAGTATTGTATCTCAGTAGAGAGATGAAGGGACTAGTTAACTAGTTAATCAGATGGGCTGATACAGTACTGTATCTCAGTAGAGATGAAGGGACTAGTTAACTAGTTAATCAGATGGGCTGATACAGTATTGTATCTCAGTAGAGAGATGAAGGGACTAGTTAACTAGTTAATCAGATGGGCTGATACAGTACTGTATCTCAGTAGAGAGATGAAGGGACTAGTTAACTAGTTAATCTGATGGGCTGATACAGTACTGTATCTCAGTAGAGATGAAGGGACTAGTTAACTAGTTAATCAGATGGGCTGATACAGTACTGTATCTCAGTAGAGAGATGAAGGGACTAGTTAACTAGTTAATCAGATGGGCTGATACAGTACTGTATCTCAGTAGAGAGATAAAGGGACTAGTTAACTAGTTAATCAGATGGGCTGATACAGTACTGTATCTCAGTAGAGATGAAGGGACTAGTTAACTAGTTAATCAGATGGGCTGATACAGTACTGTATCTCAGTAGAGATGAAGGGACTAGTTAACTAGTTAATCAGATGGGCTGATACAGTACTGTATCTCAGTAGAGATGAAGGGACTAGTTAACTAGTTAATCAGATGGGCTGATACAGTACTGTATCTCAGTAGAGAGATGAAGGGACTAGTTAACTAGTTAATCAGATGGGCTGATACAGTACTGTATCTCAGTAGAGATGAAGGGACTAGTTAACTAGTTAATCAGATGGGCTGATACAGTACTGTATCTCAGTAGAGATGAAGGGACTAGTTAACTAGTTAATCAGATGGGCTGATACAGTACTGTATCTCAGTAGAGAGATGAAGGGACTAGTTAACTAGTTAATCAGATGGGCTGATACAGTACTGTATCTCAGTAGAGAGATGAAGGGACTAGTTAACTAGTTAATCAGATGGGCTGATACAGTACTGTATCTCAGTAGAGAGATGAAGGGACTAGTTAACTAGTTAATCAGATGGGCTGATACAGTACTGTATCTCAGTAGAGAGATAAAGGGACTAGTTAACTAGTTAATCAGATGGGCTGATACAGTATTGTATCTCAGTAGAGAGATGAAGGGACTAGTTAACTAGTTAATCAGATGGGCTGATACAGTATTGTATCTCAGTAGAGAGATGAAGGGACTAGTTAACTAGTTAATCAGATGGGCTGATACAGTACTGTATCTCAGTAGAGAGATGAAGGGACTAGTTAACTAGTTAACCAGATGGGCTGATACAGTACTGTATCTCAGTAGAGAGATGAAGGGACTAGTTAACTAGTTAATCAGATGGGCTGATACAGTACTGTATCTCAGTAGAGAGATGAAGGGACTAGTTAACTAGTTAACTAGTTAATCAGATGGGCTGATACAGTACTGTATCTCAGTAGAGAGATGAAGGGACTAGTTAACTAGTTAACCAGATGGGCTGATACAGTACTGTATCTCAGTAGAGAGATGAAAGGACTAGTTAACTAGTTAATCAGATGGGCTGATACAGTACTGTATCTCAGTAGAGAGATGAAGGGACTAGTTAACTAGTTAACTAGTTAATCAGATGGGCTGATACAGTACTGTATCTCAGTAGAGAGATGAAGGGACTAGTTAACTAGTTAATCAGATGGGCTGATACAGTACTGTATCTCAGTAGAGAGATGAAGGGACTAGTTAACTAGTTAATCAGATGGGCTGATACAGTACTGTATCTCAGTAGAGAGATAAAGGGACTAGTTAACTAGTTAATCAGATGGGCTGATACAGTACTGTATCTCAGTAGAGAGATGAAGGGACTAGTTAACTAGTTAACCAGATGGGCTGATACAGTACTGTATCTCAGTAGAGAGATGAAGGGACTAGTTAACTAGTTAATCAGATGGGCTGATACAGTACTGTATCTCAGTAGAGAGATGAAGGGACTAGTTAACTAGTTAACTAGTTAATCAGATGGGCTGATACAGTACTGTATCTCAGTAGAGAGATGAAGGGACTAGTTAACTAGTTAATCAGATGGGCTGATACAGTATTGTATCTCAGTAGAGAGATGAAGGGACTAGTTAACTAGTTAATCATATGGGCTGATACAGTATTGTATCTCAGTAGAGAGATGAAGGGACTAGTTAACTAGTTAATCAGATGGGCTGATACAGTATTGTATCTCAGTAGAGAGATGAAGGGACTAGTTAACTAGTTAATCAGATGGGCTGATACAGTACTGTATCTCAGTAGAGAGATGAAGGGACTAGTTAACTAGTTAATCAGATGGGCTGATACAGTATTATATCTCAGTAGAGAGATGACATGACTGTAGTATAGAGATATATATATATAGATCAGAAATGAAGAGGAACTGTACATTCTGAAGGGACCGAAGATCTGCTTGGGACCAAGAGAGAAAGAGAGAGAGACAGAGAGAGAGAGAGAGAAAGAGAGAGAGACAGAGAGAGAGAACGAGAGAGAGAGAGAGAGAGAGAGAGAGAGAGAGAGAACTAGAGAGAGAGAGAGAGAGAGAACGAGAGAGAGAGAGAGAGAGACATAGAGAGACAAATCCTATCAAGCACAAGAGACATCAAATCAAGAACAAACTGTGGGACGCTGTAGGGAGTTGTAGTTTTCAAAAGGCAAATATTCAACCTAGTTCAGCGCAGAAAAGTGGTAATTAACTACAATGGCCAGAAACCCTTGCACGTATTCTTCCCAGCACCACACACAGAAGGCATGAGAGAGGAATGTAGCAACGCAGCGAGGAAACGAGACGGAGAGGGGTAGAGTTTGTGAGGAAGCTCTACTCCATTGATAATAGTAGAAGTCTTGAAGAGAGAGAGAGAAAGAGAAAGAGAGAGAGAGAGACAGAGAGAGAGAAGACCACAAATACAAATTCCATCTAGACACTGTTGCCCTAGAGCACACAAAAAACCTATACATACCTTGGCCTAAACATCAGAGCCACAGGTAACTTCCACAAAGCTGTGAACGAGCTGAGAGACAAGGCAAGAAGGGTGTTCTATGCCATCAAAAGGAACATCAAATTCAACATGCCAATTAGGATCTGGCTAAAAATACTTGAATCGGTTATAGAACCCATTGCCCTTTATGGTTGTGAGGTCTGGGGTCCGCTCACCAACCAAGAATTCACTAAATGGGACAAACACCAAATTGAGACTCTGCATGCAGAATTCTGCAAAAATATCCTCCGTGTACAACGTAAAACACCAAATAATGCAGAGCAGAATTAGGCCGATACCCTCTAATTATCAAAATCCAGAAAAGAGCCATTAAATTCTACAACCACCTAAAAGGAGGCGATTCCCAAACCTTCCATAACAAAGCCATCACCTACAGAGAGATGAACCTGGAGAAGAGTCCCCTAAGCAAGCTGGTCCTGGGGCTCTGTTCACAAACACAAACACACCGCACAGAGCCCCAGGACAACAACACAATTAGACCAAATCATGAGAAAACAAGAAGATAATTACTTGACACATTGGAAAGAATTAACAAAAAAACTGAGCAAACTAGAATGCTATTTGTCCCTAAACAGAGAGTACACAGTGGCAGAATACCTGACCACTGTGACTGACCCAAACTGAAGGAAAGCTTTGACTATGTACAGACTCAGTGAGCATAGCCTTGCTATTGAGAAAGGCCGCCGTAGGCAGACCTGGCTCTCAAGAGAAGACAGGCTATGTGCACACTGCCCACAAAATGAGGTGGAAACTGAGCTGCACTTCCTCACCTCCTGCCAAATGTATGACCATATTAGAGAGACATATTTCCCTCAGATTACACAGACCCACAAAGAATTAGAAAACAAACCCAATTTTGATAAACTCCCATATCTATTGAGTGAAATACCACAGTGTGCCATCACAGCAGCAAGATGTGTGACCTGTTGCCACAAGAAAAGGTCAACCAGTGAACTATTTGCACATAATATGACATTTGAAATGTCTTTCTTATTTTGGAACTTCTGTGAGTGTAATGTTTACTGTTAATTTGTATTGTTTATTTCACTTTTGTTGATTATCTACTTCACTTGCTTTGGCAATGTTAACATATGTTTCCCATGACAATAAAGCCCCTTCAATTGAAATTGATATTGACAGAGAGAGAGAGAGAGAGAGAGAGAGAGAGAGAGAGAGAGAGAGAGAGAGAGAGAGAGAGAGAGAGAGAGAGAGAACTAGAGAGAGAGAGAGAACTAGAGAGAGAGAGAGAGAGAGAGAGAGAGAGAGAGAGAGAGAGAGAGAGAGAGAGAGAGAACTAGAGAGAGAGAACTAGAGAGAGAGAGAGAACTAGAGAGAGAGAGAGAGAGAGAACGAGAGAGAGCGAGAGAGAGACATAGAGAGACAAATCCTATCAAGCACAAGAGACATCAAATCAAGAACAAACTGTGGGACGCTGTAGGGAGTTGTAGTTTTCAAAAGGCAAATATTCAACCTAGTTCAGCGCAGAAAAGTAGTAATTAACTACAATGGCCAGAAACCATTGCACCTAATCTTCCCAGCACCACACACAGAAGGCATGAGAGAGGAATGTAGCATACACAAAGCAGCGAGGAAACGAGACGGAGGGGGGTAGAGTATGTGAGGAAGCTCTACTCCATTGATAGTAGTAGAAGTCTTGAAAGTTTGTCTTATCTACTTTGAAGGACTACTAATACAGTGATTTGGTCAGACAGCTCTGCAGCGTGGGCAGCTGTGGCAACACAATGATCACGGAATGCCCTTTCCGCTAGCCAAGGCAGGGCTGCTTGGCTCGTTGGGCAGCACAGAGATAACCAAGGCAGGGCTGCTTGGCTGGTTGGGCAGCACAGAGATAACCAAGGCAGGGCTGCTTGGCTGGTTGGGGAGCACAGAGATAACCAAGGCAGGGCTGCTTGGCTGGTTGGGGAGCACAGAGATAACCAAGGCAGGGCTGCTTGGCTGGTTGGGCAGCACAGAGATAACCAAGGCAGGGCTGCTTGGCTGGTTGGGGAGCACAGAGATAACCAAGGCAGGGCTGCTTGGCTCGTTGGGGAGGACAGAGATAACCAAGGCAGGGCTGCTTGGCTGGTTGGGCAGCACAGAGATAACCAAGGCAGGGCTGCTTGGCTGGTTGGGCAGCACAGAGATAACCAAGGCAGGGCTGCTTGGCTCGTTGGGCAGCACAGAGATAACCAAGGCAGGGCTGCTTGGCTGGTTGGGCAGCACAGAGATAACCAAGGCAGGGCTGCTTGGCTGGTTGGGGAGCACAGAGATAACCAAGGCAGGGCTGCTTGGCTCGTTGGGGAACACAGAGATAACCAAGGCAGGGCTGCTTGGCTGGTTGGGCAGCACAGAGATAACCAAGGCAGGGCTGCTTGGCTGGTTGGGCAGCACAGAGATAACCAAGGCAGGGCTGCTTGGCTGGTTGGGGAGCACAGAGATAACCAAGGCAGGGCTGCTTGGCTGGTTGGGGAGCACAGAGATAACCAAGGCAGGGCTGCTTGGCTGGTTGGGGAGCACAGAGATAACCAAGGCAGGGCTGCTTGGCTCGTTGAGGAGCACAGAGATAACCAAGGCAGGGCTGCTTGGCTGGTTGGGCAGCACAGAGATAACCAAGGCAGGGCTGCTTGGCTGGTTGGGGAGCACAGAGATAACCAAGGCAGGGCTGCTTGGCTCGTTGGGCAGTACAGAGATAACCAAGGCAGGGCTGCTTGGCTCGTTGGGGAGCACAGAGATAACCAAGGCAGGGCTGCTTGGCTCGTTGGGGAGCACAGAGATAACCAAGGCAGGGCTGCTTGGCTCGTTGGGGAGCACAGAGATAACCAAGGCAGGGCTGCTTGGCTGGTTGGGGAGCACAGAGATAACCAAGGCAGGGCTGCTTGGATCGTTGGGGAGCACAGAGATAACCAAGGCAGGGCTGCTTGGCTGGTTGGGCAGCACAGAGATAACCAAGGCAGGGCTGCTTGGCTCGTTGGGGAGCACAGAGATAACCAAGGCAGGGCTGCTTGGCTGGTTGGGGAGCACAGAGATAACCAAGGCAGGGCTGCTTGGCTCGTTGGGCAGTACAGAGATAACCAAGGCAGGGCTGCTTGGATGGTTGGGGAGCACAGAGATAACCAAGGCAGGGCTGCTTGGCTGGTTGGGCAGCACAGAGATAAACAAGGCAGGGCTGCTTGACTCGTTGGGGAGTACAGAGATAACCAAGGCAGGGCTGCTTGGCTGGTTGGGGAGCACAGAGATAACCAAGGCAGGGCTGCTTGGCTCGTTGGGGAGCACAGAGATAACCAAGGCAGGGCTGCTTGGCTCGTTGGGGAGCACAGAGATAACCAAGGCAGGGCTGCTTTGCTCATTGGGCAGTACAGAGATAACCAAGGCAGGGCTGCTTGGCTGGTTGGGGAGCACAGAGATAACCAAGGCAGGGCTGCTTGGCTGGTTGGGGAGCACAGAGATAACCAAGGCAGGGCTGCTTGGCTGGTTGGGCAGCACAGAGATAACCAAGGCAGGGCTGCTTGGCTCGTTGGGCAGTACAGAGATAACCAAGACAGGGCTGCTTGGCTCGTTGGGCAGTACAGAGATAACCAAGGCAGGGCTGCTCGGCTGGTTGGGGGTATCTCTGTCCCTTTGTCTCACAGGGTTGTTCTAGGTAAGGTTTCCCATCATGCACTTCTACATACAGGGTTGTTCTAGGTAAGGTTTCCCATCATGCACTTCTACATACAGGGTTGTTCTAGGTAAGGTTTCCCATACTGCACTTCAACATACAGGGTTGCTCTAGGTAAGGTTTCCCATACTGCACTTCTACATACAGGGTTGCTCTAGGTAAGGTTTCCCATAATGCACTTCTACATACAGGGTTGTTCTAGGTAAGGTTTCCCATACTGCACTTCTACATACAGGGTTGCTCTAGGTAAGGTTTCCCATAATGCACTTCTACATACAGGGTTGCTCTAGGTAAGGTTTCCCATACTGCACTTCTACATACAGGGTTGCTCTAGGTAAGGTTTCCCATACTGCACTTCTACATACAGGGTCACAGATCACTCATATCTAAACCAATACAGTCAGTCAGCACAACAGTCACAAGCATTTGTCCTTGACCAGTCCGACACTAACCTAACGTAGCAGGTGTAAACACCTTAAACGACAGCACATTCTGGTCTGGATGAGAAGAAACAACACTGCTGGGGAGTAAATGTGGAAACAACACTGCTGGGGAGTAAATGAGGAGACAACACTGCTGGGGAGTAAATGAGGAGACAACACTGCTGGGGAGTAAATGAGGAAACAACACTGCTGGGGAGTAAATGAGGAAACAACACTGCTGGGGAGTAAATGAGGAAACAACACTGCTGGGGAGTAAATGTGGAAACAACACTGCTGGGGATTAAATTAGGAAACAACACTGCTGGGGAGTAAATGAGGAAACAACACTGCTGGGGAGTAAATGAGGAGACAACACTGCTGGGGAGTAAATGAGGAAACAACACTGCTGGGGAGTAAATGAGGAAACAACACTGCTGGGGAGTAAATGAGGAAACAACACTGCTGGGGAGTAAATGAGGAGACAACACTGCTGGGGAGTAAATGAGGAGACAACACTGCTGGGGAGTAAATGAGGAAACAACACTGCTGGGGAGTAAATGAGGAGACAACACTGCTGGGGAGTAAATGAGGAGACAACACTGCTGGGGAGTAAATGAGGAGACAACACTGCTGGGGAGTAAATGAGGAGACAACACTGCTGGGGAGTAAATGAGGAGACAACACTGCTGGGGAGTAAATGAGGAGACAACACTGCTGGGGAGTAAATGAGGAAACAACACTGCTGGGGAGTAAATGAGGAAACAACACTGCTGGGGAGTAAATGAGGAAAGAACACTGCTGGGGAGTAAATGAGGAGACAACACTGCTGGGGAGTAAATGAGGAAACAACACTGCTGGGGAGTAAATGAGGAAACAACACTGCTGGGGAGTAAATGAGGAAACAACACTGCTGGGGAGTAAATGTGGAAACAACACTGCTGGGGATTAAATTAGGAAACAACACTGCTGGGGAGTAAATGAGGAAACAACACTGCTGGGGAGTAAATGAGGAGACAACACTGCTGGGGAGTAAATGAGGAAACAACACTGCTGGGGAGTAAATGAGGAAACAACACTGCTGGGGAGTAAATGAGGAAACAACACTGCTGGGGAGTAAATGAGGAAACAACACTGCTGGGGAGTAAATGAGGAGACAACACTGCTGGGGAGTAAATGAGGAGACAACACTGCTGGGGAGTAAATGAGGAAACAACACTGCTGGGGAGTAAATGAGGAGACAACACTGCTGGGGAGTAAATGAGGAGACAACACTGCTGGGGAGTAAATGAGGAGACAACACTGCTGGGGAGTAAATGAGGAGACAACACTGCTGGGGAGTAAATGAGGAGACAACACTGCTGGGGAGTAAATGAGGAGACAACACTGCTGGGGAGTAAATGAGGAAACAACACTGCTGGGGAGTAAATGAGGAAACAACACTGTTGGGGAGTAAATGAGGAGACAACACTGCTGGGGAGTAAATGAGGAGACAACACTGCTGGGGAGTAAATGAGGAGACAACACTGCTGGGGAGTAAATGAGGAGACAACACTGCTGGGGAGTAAATGAGGAAACAACACTGCTGGGGAGTAAATGAGGAAACAACACTGCTGGGGAGTAAATGAGGAGACAACACTGCTGGGGAGTAAATGAGGAGACAACACTGCTGGGGAGTAAATGAGGAGACAACACTGCTGGGGAGTAAATGAGGAAACAACACTGCTGGGGAGTAAATGAGGAGACAACACTGCTGGGGAGTAAATGAGGAAACAACACTGCTGGGGAGTAAATGAGGAGACAACACTGCTGGGGAGTAAATGAGGAGACAACACTGCTGGGGAGTAAATGAGGAGACAACACTGCTGGGGAGTAAATGAGGAGACAACACTGCTGGGGAGTAAATGAGGAGACAACACTGCTGGGAAGTAAATGAGGAGACAACACTGCTGGGGAGTAAATGAGGAGACAACACTGCTGGGGAGTAAATGAGGAGACAACACTGCTGGGGAGTAAATGAGGAGACAACACTGCTGGGGAGTAAATGAGGAGACAACACTGCTGGGGAGTAAATGAGGAGACAACACTGCTGGGGAGTAAATGAGGAGACAACACTGCTGGGGAGTAAATGAGGAGACAACACTGCTGGGGAGTAAATGAGGAGACAACACTGCTGGGGAGTAAATGTGGAAACAACACTGCTGGGGAGTAAATGAGGAAACAACACTGCTGGGGAGTAAATGAGGAGACAACACTGCTGGGGAGTAAATGAGGAAACAACACTGCTGGGGAGTAAATGAGGAGACAACACTGCTGGGGAGTAAATGAGGAGACAACACTGCTGGGGAGTAAATGAGGAGACAACACTGCTGGGGAGTAAATGAGGAGACAACACTGCTGGGGAGTAAATGAGGAGACAACACTTCTGGGGAGTAAATGAGGAGACAACACTGCTGGGGAGTAAATGTGGAAACAACACTGCTGGGGAGTAAATGAGGAGACAACACTGCTGGGGAGTAAATGAGGAGACAACACTGCTGGGGAGTAAATGAGGAGACAACACTGCTGGGGAGTAAATGAGGAAACAACACTGCTGGGGAGTAAATGAGGAGACAACACTGCTGGGGAGTAAATGAGGAGACAACACTGCTGGGGAGTAAATGAGGAGACAACACTGCTGGGGAGTAAATGAGGAGACAACACTGCTGGGGAGTAAATGAGGAGACAACACTGCTGGGGAGTAAATGAGGAGACAATACTGCTGGGGAGTAAATGAAGAAACAACACTGCTGGGGAGTAAATGAGGAGGAGTGAAGATGGAGTGTCACCTTGGTAACGTCCAAAAGCAGAAGTCACGTCACAGGCTCTCTGTTTCATTTCCCCTGAAAACCAGAACATCGGGTTGTTGACGACCCTGCTGAGGCTACTCCGACACTGGAGGCTCCATCTCCTTCATTCTCTCCCTCACTCAGCATCCCTCAGCCAAGCCAGCTACACTGCTTCCTGCTGGCATGGTGCTACCTGGACGTACTACCTGTCCCAGACCTGCTGTTTCCAACTCTCTAGAGACCGTAGGAGCGGTAGAGATACTCTCAATGATCGGCTATGAAAAGCCAACTGACATTTACTCCTGAGGTGCTGACTTGCTGAACCCTCGACAACTACTGTGATTATTATTATTTGACCATGCTGGTCATTTATGAACATTTGAACATCTTGGCCATGTTCTGTTATAATCTCCACCCGGCACAGCCAGAAGAGGACTGGCCACCCCTCATAGCCTGGTTCCTCTCTAGGTTTCTTTCTAGGGAGTTTTTCCTAGCCACCGTGCTTCTACATCTGCATTGCTTGCTGTTTGGGGTTTTAGGCTGGGTTTCTGTTCAGCACTTCGAGATATTAGCTGATGTACGAAGGGCTATATAAATACATAGAGACCCATTACTGATGGTAGAGATCCATTACTGATGGTAGAGACCCATTACTGATGGTAGAGACCCATTACTGATGGTAGAGACTCATTACTGATGGTAGAGACTCATTACTGATGGTAGAGACCCATTAACATTTAACATTTTAACATTTAAGTCATTTAGCAGACGCTCTTATCCAGAGCGACTTACAAATTGGAAAGTTCATACATATTCATCCTGGTCCCCCCGTGGGGAATGAACCCACAACCCTGGCATTGCAAGCGCCATGCTCTACCAACTGAGCCACACGGGACCAGATGGTAGAGACTCATTACTGATGGTAGAGACTCATTACTGATGGTAGAGATCCATTACTGATGGTAGAGACTCATTACTGATGGTAGAGACCCATTACTGATGGTAGAGACCCATTACTGATGGTAGAGACCCATTACTGATGGTAGAGACTCATTACTGATGGTAGAGACTCATTACTGATGGTAGAGATCCATTACTGATGGTAGTGACCCATTACTGATGGTAGAGACCCATTACTGATGGTAGAGACTCATTACTGATGGTAGAGATCCATTACTGATGGTAGAGACCCATTACTGATGGTAGAGATCCATTACTGATGGTAGAGACCCATTACTAATGGTAGAGACCCATTACTGATGGTAGAGACTCATTACTGATGGTAGAGATCCATTACTGATGGTAGAGACCCATTACTGATGGTAGAGACCCATTACTGATGGTAGAGATGGTAGAGACCCATTACTGATGGTAGAGACCCATTACTGATGGTAGAGACCCATTACTGATGGTAGAGATCCATTACTGATGGTAGAGATGGTAGAGACCCATTACTGATGGTAGAGACTCATTACTGATGGTAAAGATCCATTACTGATGGTAGAGACCCATTACTGATGGTAGAGACCCATTACTGATGGTAGAGACCCATTACTGATGGTAGAGACCCATTACTGATGGTAGAGACCCATTACTGATGGTGGAGACCCATTACTGATGGTAGAGACCCATTACTGATGGTAGAGGCTCATTACTGATGGTAGAGACTCATTACTGATGGTAGAGACCCATTACTGATGGTAGTGACCCATTACTGATAGTAGAGACTCATTACTGATGGTAGAGACCCATTACTGATGGTAGAGACCCATTACTGATGGTAGAGACCCAGATGGTAGAGACCCATTACTGATGGTAAAGATGGTAGAGACCCATTACTGATGGTAGAGATGGTAGAGACCCATTACTGATGGTAAAGATGGTAGAGACCCATTACTGATGGTAGAGATGGTAGAGACCCATTACTGATGGTAGAGGCTCATTACTGATGGTAGAGACTCATTACTGATGGTAGAGACCCATTACTGATGGTAGAGACCCATTACTGATGGTAGAGACCCATTACTGATGGTAGAGGCTCATTACTGATGGTAGAGACCCATTACTGATGGTGGAGACCCATTACTGATGGTAGAGGCTCATTACTGATGGTAGAGACCAATTACTGATGGTAGAGACTCATTACTGATGGTAGAGATCCATTACTGATGGTAGAGACTCATTACTGATGGTAGAGACCCATTACTGATGGTAGAGACTCATTACTGATGGTAGAGACCCATTACTGATGGTAGAGACTCATTACTGATGGTAGAGACTCATTACTGATGGTGGAGACCCATTACTGATGGTAGAGACTCATTACTGATGGTAGAGACCCATTACTGATGGTGGAGACCCATTACTGATGGTAGAGATGGTAGAGACCCATTACTGATGGTAGAGACCCATTACTGATGGTAGAGACCCATTACTGATGGTAGAGATGGTAGAGACCCATTACTGATGGTAGAGGCTCATTACTGAATGTAGAGACCCATTACTGATGGTAGAGACCCATTACTGATGGTAGAGGCTCATTACTGATGGTAGAGACCCATTACTGATGGTAGAGACCCATTACTGATGGTAGAGATGGTAGAGATGGTAGAGACCCATTACTGATGGTAGAGGCTCATTACTGATGGTAGAGACCCATTACTGATGGTAGAGATGGTAGAGACCCATTACTGATGGTAGAGATGGTAGAGACCCATTACTGATGGTAGAGGCTCATTACATTTACATTTACATTTAAGTCATTTAGCAGACGCTCTTATCCAGAGCGACTTACAAATTGGTGCATTCACCTTATGATATCCAGTGGAACAAACACTTTACAATAGTGCATCTAACTCTTTTAAGGGGGAGGGGGGGGTTAGAAGGATTACTTTATCCTATCCTAGGTATTCCTTAAAGAGGTGGGGTTTCAGGTGTCTCCGGAAGGTGGTGATTGACTCCGCTGACCTGGCGTCGTGAGGGAGTTTGTTCCACCATTGGGGTGCCAGAGCAGCGAACAGTTTTGACTGGGCTGAGCGGGAACTGTACTTCCTCAGAGGTAGGGAGGCGAGCAGGCCAGAGGTGGATGATGGTAGAGACCCATTACTGATGGTAGAGGCTCATTACTGATGGTAGAGACCCATTACTGATGGTAGAGATGGTAGAGTCCCATTACTGATGGTAGAGACCCATTACTGATGGTAGAGACCCATTACTGATGGTAGAGACCCATTACTGATGGTAGAGACCTATTAATGATGGTAGAGATGGTAGAGACCCCTCCCCTTCACTCCACATGCATATAGATTAGATATGTGTGGGAAAGCTCATACCAGCTGTTTTAACAGAGTCCGACTAGGAATCCTATAGGACCATGACCAGACCATGACCAATCTCCATTGGTCAGGGTTCTGGTGTACATCATTATGGTTTTGGCTGTCAGATGAAAGGGAAGGTAACAGTGGTGGAATAAACAGGGTTAAGAGGAGGGAGGGAGGGAGGGAGGGAGGGAGGGAGGGAGGGAGGGACGGAGCTTCAGGAGCAACACAGAGTCTGTTTACACCACAAGCTATATGACAAAGAGGAAATGACAATGTGAACATGAAGAAGATCACAGACGTGGAACACCATGGAGATAGAAGATCACAGACGTGGAACACCATGGAGTTAGAAGATCACAGACGTGGAACACCATGGAGATAGAAGATCACAGACGTGGAACACCATGGAGTTAGAAGATCACAGACGTGGAACACCATGGAGTTAGAAGATCACAGACGTGGAACACCATGGAGACATGGAACACCATGGAGTTAGAAGATCACAGACGTGGAACACCATGGAGTTAGAAGATCACAGACGTGGAACACCATGGAGATAGAAGAGCACAGACGTGGAACACCATGGAGATAGAAGATCACAGACGTGGAACACCATGGAGTTAGAAGATCACAGACGTGGAACACCATGGAGATAGAAGATCACAGACGTGGAACACCATGGAGTTAGAAGATCACAGACGGGAACACCATGAAGATAGAAGATCACAGACGGGAACACCATGGAGATAGAAGATCACAGACGGGAACACCATGGAGATAGAAGATCACAGACGTGGAACACCATGGAGTTAGAAGATCACAGACATGGAACACCATGGAGTTAGAAGATCACAGACGGGAACACCATGGAGTTAGAAGATCACAGACGGGAACACCATGGAGTTAGAAGACCACAGACGGGAACACCATGGAGTTAGAAGATCACAGACGTGGAACACCATGGAGTTAGAAGATCACAGACGGGAACACCATGTAGTTAGAAGATCACAGACATGGAACACCATGGAGATAGAAAATCACAGACGTGGAACACCATGGAGTTAGAAGATCACAGACGGGAACACCATGGAGTTAGAAGATCACAGACGGGAACACCATGGAGTTAGAAGACCACAGACGGGAACACCATGGAGTTAGAAGATCACAGACATGGAACACCATGGAGATAGAAGACCACAGACGGGAACACCATGGAGTTAGAAGACCACAGACGGGAACACCATGGAGTTAGAAGATCACAGACATGGAACACCATGGAGTTAGAAGATCACAGACGTGGAACACCATGGAGATAGAAGACCACACTATGTCTCGTGCCGTACCCACCAGCCCTGTTCAACTCTCTCTCCTGTTAATTAGCCTGGAGGCTGGAGGCGTGCCTGTGATACTGTATTACTGGCAGAGAGCTACGTCTATATTACTAACCAGCATCGCTGCAGTCCATCCACCACACTACAACACAGCACACCACGCTAAACCTTTTGATAAACAGGTGAGGATTCCTCAGGCTGATACCACGGAAACAAGCAGCACCATGCCACACGGAGCAACAGAGAGGCTGGGAGAGGCTGAGAGAGAGAGGCTGAGAGAGACTGAGAGGCTGAGAGAGAATGAAAGAGACTGAAAGAGGCTGAGAGAGACTGAGAGAGGCTGAGAGACACTGAGAGGCTGAGAGAGGCTGAGAGAGACTGAGAGAGGCTGAGAGAGACTGAGAGAGGCTGAAAGTGCTGCGAGAGAGAATGAAAGAGGCTGAAAGAGGCTGAAAGAGGCTGAGAGAGACTGAGAGAGGCTGAGAGAGGCTGAGAGAGGCTGAGAGTGGCTGAGAGGCTGAGAGAGGCTGAGAGAGACTGAGAGGCTGAGAGAGGCTGAGAGGCTGAGAGAAGCTGAGAGAGAGAATGGCTGAGAGAGGCTGAGAGAGGCTGAGAGAGGCTGAGAGAGAGAATGGCTGAGAGAGGCTGAGAGAGACTGAGAGAGCACAGTCCCCTCTACTGTCCCATGTCTCTCTACACCTGCTAACTCTGTCCTACTGTCCCATGTCTCTCCTCCTCCCATGTCTCTCCTTCCCCGTGCTTCTCCCCCGTGCCTCTCCTCCTCCCCCGTGTCTCTCCTCCTCCCCTGTCTCTCCTCCTCCCCTGTCTCTCCTCCTCCCCTGTGTCTCTCCT
Source organism: Salvelinus alpinus (assembly GCF_045679555.1). NCBI lineage: Eukaryota > Metazoa > Chordata > Actinopteri > Salmoniformes > Salmonidae > Salvelinus > Salvelinus alpinus. Next base: position 110,390,846 of record NC_092088.1, read on the forward strand.
CCTCCCCTGTGTCTCTCCTCCTCCCCCGTGTCTCTCCTCCTCCCCTGTGTCTCTCCTCCTTCCCCGTGCTTCTCCCCCGTGCCTCTCCTCCTCCCCTGTGTCTCTTCTCCTCCCCTGTCTCTCCTCCTCCCCCGTGTCTCTCCTCCTCCCCTGTGTCTCTCCTCCTTCCCCGTGCTTCTCCCCCGTGCCTCTCCTCCTCCCCTGTGTCTCTTCTCCTCCCCTGTGTCTCTTCTCCTCCCCTGTGTCTCTTCTCCTCCCCTGTCTCTCCTCCTCCCCTGTGTCTCTCCTCCTCCCCCGTGTCTCTCCTCCTCCCCCGTGTCTCTTCTCCTCCCCTGTCTCTCCTCCTCCCCCGTGTCTCTTCTCCTCCCCTGTCTCTTCTCCTCCCCTGTCTCTCCTCCTCCCCCGTGTCTCTCCTCCTCCCCCGTGTCTCTCCTCCTCCCCTGTGTCTCTCCTCCTCCCCTGTGTCTCTCCTCCTCCCCCGTGTCTCTCCTCCTCCCCTCCTCTCCTCCTCCCCCGTGTCTCTCCTCCTCCCCTCCTCCCCTGTGTCTCTCCTCCTTCCCCGTGCTTCTCCCCCGTGCCTCTCCTCCTCCCCTGTGTCTCTTCTCCTCCCCTGTCTCTCCTCCTCCCCTGTGTCTCTTCTCCTCCCCTGTCTCTCCTCCTCCCCTGTGTCTCTCCTCCTCCCCCGTGTCTCTCCTCCTCCCCCGTGTCTCTTCTCCTCCCCTGTCTCTCCTCCTCCCCCGTGTCTCTTCTCCTCCCCTGTCTCTTCTCCTCCCCTGTCTCTTCTCCTCCCCTGTCTCTCCTCCTCCCCCGTGTCTCTCCTCCTCCCCCGTGTCTCTCCTCCTCCCCCGTGTCTCTCCTCCTCCCCTGTGTCTCTCCTCCTCCCCTGTGTCTCTCCTCCTCCCCCGTGTCTCTCCTCCTCCCCTCCTCTCCTCCTCCCCTGTGTCTCTCCTCCTCCCCTGTGTCTCTCCTCCTCCCATGCCTCTCCTCCCCCGTGCTTCTCCCCCGTGCCTGTCCCGCTCCCCACTAAGAGCCCACCCACACAGTGTGAAGCATGCTGCCGAGCTCCGTGGAGGAAAGGAACCAGGACAAAGGAATGAGAGCACCGGGAGACTCTGAGCTTAACTCAGTCCCTCCTCCTCCTCCTCTCCTCTTCCTCTCTCTGTCCTCTCCTCCTCTCCTCCTCTTCCTCTCTCTGTCCTCTCCTTCTCCTGTACCTTTTTCTTCAGCTGCCGTTGGGCTTGTCTGATCTTCCTCTTCTTAAGCTTCTCGTCCTCAACGGAGGTGTCCACAATCGCTCTCTTCTTGATCTGAGATGCAGCCTGAGCCATGGTGCTGGGGAGCTGTGATGGAGCTGGCTGATATCCTTATAGAGCAGGATAGCAGGAGGGACCTACCAGGTCTGGAAACAGCTCCTCTCTGTAGTATAGTATCCTACCAGGTCTGGAAGCAGCTCCTCTCTGTAGTATAGTATCCTACCAGGTCTGGAAGCAGCTCCTCTCTGTAGTATAGTATCCTACCAGGTCTGGAAGCAGCTCCTCTCTGTAGTATAGTATCCTACCAGGTCTGGAAGCAGCTCCTCTCTGTAGTATAGTATCCTACCAGGTCTGGAAGCAGCTCCTGTCGTATCAGGGAGGAGGGCTGGGTGGTGATGGTGTGATGATGCTCTCTCTCAGGACAGCAGCAGAGGTAGTAACGCTAGCTAGTTAGCTAGGTAGCAGGGAAAATAAAACAGACCAAGCTGCTCCTCCCTGAGTGGTGTGGTCCAGTGTTGTAGTATCCAGGAGGAAGACTGAGTCTGGCAGCAGACACACGGCCAGATCAGTCTCTAGAAAAACAGAACCAGCTCTCTCTCTCCTCTCGCCTGCTGATGTCTTCATGTGGCTCCTGGCCCTACCTGAACCACTACCCATCACATTCCCTTCTCCCAACGCAGCATCCCTCAGACAGGACAGGCAATGGAATGAGAGGAAGGGAAGTAGGTAGGGCAGAGAGAGATCGAGTAGGAAGGAGAGAGAGAGAGAGGCAGCTGAGACTGGGAGGCAGTGTTACACCAGCAGCTGGAAGTGCCTGAGTGAAGGAGAGGGGAGGAGAGGGAAGAAGAGGAGAGGGGAGGGGAGGGGAGGAGATAACAAAGATGCTCATTGAGGAAGGAAGGAAGGAAGGGGTGGAGGGAGGGGAGAGAGGAGGAGGGAGAGGAGGAGGAGGGAGAGGAGGATGAAGGGGAGGGACAGAGATGCTCCTGATGGGGAAATGCTTGTGTGCAGATCAGTGCAAACAGGGAGAGAGAGAGACAGAGAGAGAGACAGAGAGAGAGCTAGGTGAATGTTCAGACTCATATCTGACGGTAGAGACGAGGAGGAGGAACTAGGTGAGTGTCCAGACTCATATCTGACGGTAGAGACGAGGAGGAGGTACTAGGTAAGTGTCCAGACTCATATCTGACGGTAGAGACGAGGAGGAGGAACTAAGTGAGTGTCCAGACTCATATCTGACGGTAGAGACGAGGAGGAGGAACTAGGTGAGTGTCCAGACTCATATCTGACGGTAGAGATGAGGAGGAGGAACTAGGTGAGTGTCCAGACTCATATCTGACGGTAGAGACGAGGAGGAGGAACTAGGTGAGTGTCCAGACTCATATCTGACGGTAGAGACGAGGAGGAGGAACTAGGTGAGTGTCCAGACTCATATCTGACGGTAGAGACGAGGAGGAGGAACTAGGTGAGTGTCCAGACTCATATCTGACGGTAGAGACGAGGAGGAGGAACAAGGTGAGTGTTCAGACTCATATCTTACGGTAGAGACGAGGAGGAGGAACTAGGTGAGTGTCCAGACTCATATCTGACGGTAGAGACGAGGAGGAGGAACTAGGTGAGTGTCCAGACTCATATCTGACGGTAGAGACGAGGAGGAGGAACTAGGTGAGTGTCCAGACTCATATCTGACGGTAGAGACGAGGAGGAGGAACTAGGTGAGTGTCCAGACTCATATCTGACGGTAGAGACGAGGAGGAGGAAGAGTATGAAGGTCAAGACTGCAGTTTATGGAGCAACAAGCTACAGACAGGTAGAGAGGAGGGGATAGGTAGATTACTGGTTCTACAGACAGGTAGAGAGGAGGGGATAGGTAGATTACTGGTTCTACAGACAGGTACAGAGGAGGGGATAGGTAGATTACTGGTTCTACAGACAGGTACAGAGGAGGGGATAGGTAGATTACTGGTTCTACAGACAGGTACAGAGGAGGGGATAGGTAGATTACTGGTTCTACAGACAGGTAGAGAGGAGGTAGATTACTGTATTGTTGTCATCCTCAGCCATCCCATGCAGTGCTGTACGTATTCTCTATGTGCCCTGGTAGAGACAGAGGCTGAGACGGAGAGACTGAGAGAGTGAGGCAGGGACTGCAGTGGTTGAATATTTAATGATGAGGAGGAGGCGGGGCTGAGGCTCTCTCATAGCTGTGCCATGTGTAAAAAGAGCAGGAGGAGGCTGTGATTGGTTGGAACACGTAGAGAAAGAGGCTGTCATTGGCTACCTGGCTGGGATGTAACTGTGAGTGAGAGGTAGAGTTGGAGGAGAACAGAGAGGTGGCAGCACCAGATGGTTTCAGACAGACAGTGAGTTAGTCACATTACCGATCCTACTGTTGTCACTAGGCAGTATCTACATTAACACAGCTTCATACCGTTCCTTTACCAGAGACCTCCCGGAGTATACAGTATTACAGACAGTGAGTTAGTCACACCGATGTCACTAGACAGTATCTACATTAACACAGCTTCATACCGTTCCTTTACCAGAGACCTCCCGGAGTACACAGTATTACAGACAGTGAGTTAGTCACATTACCGATCCTACTGTTGTCACTAGGCAGTATCTACATTAACACAGCTTCATACCGTTCCTTTACCAGAGACCTCCCGGAGTATACAGTATTACAGACAGTGAGTTAGTCACACCGATGTCACTAGACAGTATCTACATTAACACAGCTTCATACCGTTCCTTTACCAGAGACCTCCCGGAGTACACAGTATTACAGACAGTGAGTTAGTCACATTACCGATCCTACTGTTGTCACTAGACAGTATCTACATTAACACAGCTTCATACCGTTCCTTTACCAGAGACCTACCAGAGTATACAGTATTACAGACAGTGAGTTAGTCACATTACCGATCCTACTGTTGTCACTAGACAGTATCTACATTAACACAGCTTCATACCGTTCCTTTACCAGAGACCTCCCGGAGTATACAGTATTACAGACAGTGCATCCAAGGGCCAATATTTATTTCAAAACGTAAACAAATAAAAAAAGTAAATGCTAACAAATGCTAACCAAGTACTAGTGAATTCCCAATAGCGGACATTAGCTAAATGCTAACCAAGTACTAGTGAATTCCCAATAGCGGATATTAGCTAAATGCTAACCAAGTACTAGTGAATTCCCAATAGCGGACACTAGCTAAATGCTAACAGGAGCAAGGAAACGTAAATGATTTGCAAGGACAGACAGAGTCAATACATGTTCGAATCACCTTTGGCAATGATTACAGCTGTGAGTGTTTCTGGGTAAGTCTCTAAGAGCTTTGCACACGTGGATTGTACAATATATATTAATCTTTAACAAATTCTTCAAGCTCTGTCAAATTGGTTGTTGTTCATTGCAAGACAACCATTTTCAAGTCTTGCCGTAGATTTTCAAGCAGATTTAAGTCAAAACTGTAACTCGGCCTCTCAGGAACATTCACTGTCTTCTTGGTAAGTAACTCCTTGTGTTTTAGGTTATTGTCCAGCTGAAAGAAGAATTCATCTCCCAGTGTCTGGTGGAAAGCAGACTGAACCAGGTTTTTCCTCTGGGATTTTGCCTGTGCTTAGCTCCATTCCATTTCTTTTGTATCCTAAAAAACTCCTTAGTCCATACCGATTACAAGCATACCCATAACATGATGCAGCCACAACTATGATTGAAAATATAAAGAGTGGCACTTAGTGATATACTGTATTGTATTTGCCCCAAACATAACACGTTGTATTCAGGACAAAAAGTTAATTGCTTAGCCACATTTTTTCCAGTATTACTTTAGTTCCTTGTTTCAAACAGGAAGCATGTTTTGGAATATTTGTATTCTGTAGAGGCATCCTTCCTAACTCAGTTGCCGGAGAGGAAGGAAACCGCTCAGGGATTTCACCATGAGCCCGATGGTGAATTTAAACCAGTTACAGAGTTTAATGGCTGTGATAGGAGGAAACTGAGGATGGATCAACAACATTGTAGTTACTCCACAATACTAACCTAAATGACAGAGTGAAAAGAAGGAAGCCTGTATATTTGTATTGACTGGGTGTATTGATACACCATCCAAAGTGTAATTAATAACTTCACCATGCTCAAAGGGATATTCATTGTCTACTTATATTTACTCATCTACCAATAGGAGTCCTTCTTTGTGAGGTATTGGAACACCTCCCTGGTCTTTGTGGTTTAATATGTGTTTGAAATTCACTGCTCGACTTACAGATAACTGTATGTGTGGGGTACAGAGATGAGGTAGTCATTCAGAAATCATGTCCAAGCAACTTATTATGTGACTTAAGTACATTTTTATTCCTGAACTTATTTAGGCTCCTTAACAAAGAGGTTGAATACTTATTGACTCAAAACATTTCAGCTTTTCATTTTTTATTAATTTGTACAAAATTCTAAAAACAAAATTTCACTTTGAAATTATGGGTTATTGTGTGTAGGCCAGTGACAAAACAACTCAATTTAATCCGTTATAAATTCAGTCTGTAACAAAACAAAGGGTGGAAAAAAGTCATAAGGTGTGAATACTTTCTGAAGGAACTGGACAAAGGATTTAAATGGAAACGTAAAATCAGATGTTCTGATGTATCAATAACTTAGCCATTTACATTTTAGTCATTTAGCAGACGCTCTTATCCAGAGCGACTTACAAATTGGAAAGTTCATACATATTCATCCTGGTCCCCCCGTGGGGAATGAACCCACAACCCTGGCGTTGCAAGCGCCATGCTCTACCAACTGAGCCACACGGGACCACCATGTAACGGCACCAGCCATCTAATCCCTTAGCTTTGGGCCTACATACCAACCATAATTTAGCCATCTAATCACTTAGCTTTGGGCCTACATACCAACCATAATTTAGCCATCTAATCACTTAGCTTTGGGCCTACATACCAACCATAATTTAGCCATCTAATCACTTAGCTTTGGGCCTACATACCAACCATAATTTAGCCATCTAATCACTTAGCTTTGGGCCTACATACCAACCATAACTTAGCCATCTAATCACTTAGCTTTGGGCCTACATACCAACCATAATTTAGCCATCTAATCCCTTAGCTTTGGGCCTACATACCAACCATAATTTAGCCATCTAATCCCTTAGTTTTGGGCCTACATACCAACCATAATTTAGCCATCTAATCACTTAGCTTTGGGCCTACATACCAACCATAACTTAGCCATCTAATCCCTTAGCTTTGGGCCTACATACCAACCATAATTTAGCCATCTAATCACTTAGCTTTGGGCCTACATACCAACCATAATTTAGCCATCTAATCACTTAGCTTTGGGCCTACATACCAACCATAATTTAGCCATCTAATCACTTAGCTTTGGGCCTACATACCAACCATAATTTAGCCATCTAATCACTTAGCTTTGGGCCTACATACCAACCATAATTTAGCCATCTAATCCCTTAGCTTTGGGCCTACATACCAACCATAATTTAGCCATCTAATCACTTAGCTTTGGGCCTACATACCAACCATAATTTAGCCATCTAATCACTTAGCTTTGGGCCTACATACCGAAGTTGGTATTATTTGGATTTATGGTTCATGAGAATAAGTTTTTAAAAGGTTTTCCAAAATCTATCCTGACGGACATTATGGGTCTTCGAGGCAAATGTGTTCAATATGAGGGTTTAAGTTAGACTGCTTATAACACTGCCCCCTATAGGCAGTCAGGAACATTATTTGTTATCAAGGTATTCATGGACTCTTATAACACTGCCCCCTATAGGCAGTCAGGAACATTATTAGTTATCAAGTTATTCATGGGCTCGAGTTCCTGTGTGCCAAATTAGAAAAAAAGTTATCAATCTATGCTTGAGTTATTTGGCCATGTCAAGGAAAACATTAAAAATATGAATTCAGACAATAACAATAGGTTTGACAGCTTCGCTGTGAACCCCTAAATATGTTTTTGGGGGGGTATTGACGATATTGAATATCATACCGTGGGAATCTCAAAATACCCCGGTATACAGTATAAACGGTATACTGCCCAAGCCTACTTCAATACCTACTGACAAGAGAAACCCCAGTAGCTCTGAGCCTGCTGTCTGATCCTCAGAGAAACAGAGATGTTAAAACCAGAGAGAGAAACCCCAGTATCTCTGAGCCTGCTGTCTGATCCTCAGAGAAACAGAGATGTTAAAACCAGAGAGAGAGAAACCCCAGTATCTCTGAACCTGCTGTCTGATCCTCAGAGAAACAGACATGTTAAAACCAGAGAGAGAGAAACCCCAGTATCTCTGAGCCTGCTGTCTGATCCTCAGAGAAACAGAGATGTTAAAACCAGAGAGAGAGAAACCCCAGTATCTCTGAACCTGCTGTCTGATCCTCAGAGAAACAGAGATGTTAAAACCAGAGAGAGAAACCCCAGTATCTCTGAGCCTGCTGTCTGATCCTCAGAGAAACAGAGATGTTAAAACCAGAGAGAGAAACCCCAGTATCTCTGAACCTGCTGTCTGATCCTCAGAGAAACAGAGATGTTAAAACCAGAGAGAGAAACCCCAGTATCTCTGAGCCTGCTGTCTGATCCTCAGAGAAACAGAGATGTTAAAACCAGAGAGAGAAACCCCAGTAGCTCTGAGCCTGCTGTCTGATCCTCAGAGAAACAAGAGCTTCTCTTACTAATGCTACTAGAGAGGATTAGAAGGTAACACTAAAGTCACAGACCAGGGGAGAGGAAGACCTAAAGAGAAGCTCATCCCTGCTGTCTCTGTAAGTCTCTCACCACCCTGCACTGGGATCCACAGCATTACAGGACTCCTGGGTATTTCTGGATGTGAAAGAAAGACAGTACAGTTCTCTAACATCAAAGAGAGCTTTGGGATCTCAGCTCTGTCAGGTCCTATGTGTTTAATGAGCTTCCTCTGGCAGCAGCAGATTACACTGAGATGATGTGGCCCCAGGATGGATAATCACTGTATTATACTGTTACTGTACTGCAGGTTATAATACTAAACACATCGATCCAACAGAAACCTCTCTACACACAGCCTATGGGCCCTGGTCAGAGGTAGAGTATAGGGGACAGGCCTCTGATCCAACAGAAACCTCTCTACACGCAGCCTGTGGGCCCTGGTCAGAGGTAGAGTATAGGGGACAGGCCTCTGATCCAACAGAAACCTCTCTACACACAGCCTATGGGCTCTGGTCAGAGGTAGAGTATAGGGGACAGGCCTCTGATCCAACAGAAACCTCTCTACACACAGCCTATGGGCCCTGGTCAGAGGTAGAGTATAGGGGACAGGCCTCTGATCCAACAGAAACCTCTCTACACACAGCCTATGGGCCCTGGTCAGAGGTAGAGTATAGGGGACAGGCCTCTGATCCAACAGAAACCTCTCTACACACAGCCTATGGGCCCTGGTCAGAGGTAGAGTATAGGGGACAGGCCTCTGATCCAACAGAAACCTCTCTACACACAGCCTATGGGCCCTGGTCAGAGGTAGAGTATAGGGGACAGGCCTCTGATCCAACAGAAACCTCTCTACACACAGCCTATGGGCTCTGGTCAGTAGAGTATAGGGGACAGGCCTCTGATCCAACAGAACACCACATATCACAGTAGTTAGTACATTCATCTTCAGATAGCTAGGTGGTACAACCAGATATCACAGTCATAGTAAGTACATCAACTGATAAACAGTCATGATGTCCAGTTTTAACACTGTGTCTGATCAGACATTAACTGAGAATGGATTGGTCCCGTCCTTGTCAAAAGCGGTTGTTTTTAGCTATAGCCTTTATAGAATTAAGTAAGTAAATACGAATACGAATACATTCTGTGTGTTGATCTCTGAGTCCCTCTAGTGGCCATCCAGAGACCCTGCACCCTGCTACTGAACGATCTAGGATCAGGTCTGTGTGTTGATCTCTGAGTCCCTCTAGTGGCCATCCAGAGACCCTGCACCCTGCTACTGAACGATCTAGGATCAGGTCTGTGTGTTGATCTCTGAGTCCCTCTAGTGGCCATCCAGAGACCCTGCACCCTGCTACTGAACGATCTAGGATCAGGTCTGTGTGTTGATCTCTGAGTCCCTCTAGTGGCCATCCAGAGACCCTGCACCCTGCTACTGAACGATCTAGGATCAGGTCTGTGTGTTGATCTCTGAGTCCCTCTAGTGGCCATCCAGAGACCCTGCACCCTGCTACTGAACGATCTAGGATCAGGTCTGTGTGACGAGATAGGTTACAGGGCTATAACATTAGGTGGATAGATATAGGAGAGGGTTATATGAGATAGGTTACAGGGCTATAACATTAGGTGGATAGATATAGGAGAGAGAGGGTTATACGAGATAGGTTACAGGGCTATAACATTAGGTGGATAGATATAGGAGAGAGAGGGTTATATGAGATAGGTTACAGGGCTATAACATTAGGTGGATAGATATAGGAGAGAGAGGGTTATACGAGATAGGTTACAGGGCTATAACATTAGGTGGATAGATACAGGAGAGAGAGAGTTATACGAGATAGTTAGGAGATAGGTTACAGGGCTATAACATTAGGTGGATAGATATAGGAGAGAGAGAGGGTTATATGAGATAGGTTACAGGGCTATAACATTAGGTGGGTAGATATAGGAGAGAGAGGGTTATACGAGATAAGTTACAGGGCTATAACATTAGGTGGGTAGATATAGGAGAGAGAGAGTTATACGAGATAGGTTACAGGGCTATAACATTAGGAGATAGGTTACAGGGCTATAACATTAGGTGGATAGATATAGGAGAGAGAGGGTTATATGAGATAGGTTACAGGGCTATAACATTAGGTGGATAGATATAGGAGAGAGAGGGTTATACGAGATAAGTTACAGGGCTATAACATTAGGTGGATAGATATAGGAGAGAGAGGGTTAAATGAGATAGGTTACAGGGCTATAACATTAGGTGGATAGATATAGGAGAGAGAGAGGGTTATATGAGATAGGTTACAGGGCTATAACATTAGGAGATAGGTTACAGGGCTATACCATTAGGTGGATAGATATAGGAGAGTGAGGGCTATAACATTAGGTGGATAGATATAGGAGAGAGAGGGCTATACCATTAGGTGGATAGATATCCCCTCTCCTTCACTACACCCTGGCGTCTCAGGCACCATCTCCTGTCTGTGGGTAGATATAGGAGAGAGAGGGCTATACCATTAGGTGGATAGATATCCCCTCTCCTTCACTACACACTGGCGTCTCAGGCACCATCTCCTGTCTGTGTGGAGATGGATCCTTCCAGAGCTGCAGTGGACTGAAATCTAATCCAATAATGGGAAGTATTGACAGCGTCCCAGATGACACCCTATCTCCTGTACAGCGCACTACGTTTGGCCAGGGCCCATGAGGTTATGGTCAAAAGTAGTGCACTATGTAGGGAATAGGGTGGACAGGGCCCATGAGGTTATGGTCAAAAGTAGTGCACTATGTAGGGAATAGGGTGGACAGGGCCCATGAGGTTATGGTCAAAAGTAGTGCACGATGTAGGGAATAGGGTGGACAGGGCCCATAAGGTTATGGTCAAAAGTAGTGCACTATGTAGGGAATAGGGTGAACAGGGCCCATAAGGTTATGGTCAAAAGTAGTGCACGATGTAGGAAATATGGTGGACAGGGCCCATAAGGTTATGGTCAAACGTAGTGCACTATGTAGGGAATAGGGTGTCATTTTGGACACATCTTTGTTTCCTTCAGTCATGTTGACGTCTATCAGAGAGAAATGGGATCAAAGTGCATTTCATGTCTTCTCCACTAGGTGGCATCAGCGTACTGAGAGGAAGATGGATCATTCCAGAACTACTGTGTTGGTGAGGAGCACAGGCAGACAGACAGACACAGGCAGACAGACAGACAGACAGACACAGACAGACAGACAGACACAGACAGACAGACAGACAGACACAGACAGACAGACACAGACAGACAGACAGACACAGAGAACTGGCAGACAGAGAGCAGACAGACAGACAGACAGACAGACAGACAGACAGACAGACAGACAGACAGACATACAGACAGACAGACAGACAGACAGACAGACAGACAGACAGACAGAGACAGACAGACACAGACAGACAGACACAGACAGACAGACGGACACAGAGAACTGGCAGACAGAGAGCAGACAGACAGAGAGCAGACAGACAGACAGACAGACAGACAGACAGACAGACAGACAGACAGACAGACAGACAGACAGACAGACAGAACAAGAAGAGTGCAGGGCCCAGTTCCTGCCAACACCAAACAAGACTAGTCATGTTTGCAAAGTTGGGCAATACGGCAATCAAAGCAACGGTTTCAAATAATTCAAACCGTTCTAACCAACTAGATCACTTTCATTTCTCCTGGATGTCACAGACACGCCATGCTATCTCCACACACACTAAGAGTTAAATACCCAAACTGACCCATATTAGACCCATATTGTCAATGCATCTAATCAACATCTTTGTCATATTTCCCACTAAACTAACAATATAATAATGACTGTGTCTTTCTGACAGAGAGATCAGAGGAAAACCAAGTGACTGTGTCTTTCTGACAGAGAGATCAGAGGGAAACCAACAATGACTGTGTCTTTCTGACAGAGAGATCAGAGGGAAACCAACAGCAGATGAATGGTTTTACCCTCCTCATTCCGAACGTTGCTATGAACACAGTCAAACAACACAAGTGACTCGGCTTCTGCTCTACTTCTCTGACCTCCTGCAGCGTGCAGGTAGAACACTCGCTAGAGAGAATTACTGCAACGAGTCCTTTTCTAGAGTATAAGAGTCAAGGAAACAAGTGTAGGTGTCATTTTCTATGTATTTCAGTTCTCTAACGTTAGCTAGGCCTAGTAGTAGTTATGTGGTGATAATTACGTTAGCTAGGCCTAGTAGTAGTTATGTGGTGATAATTACGTTAGCTAGGCCTAGTAGTAGTTCTGTGGTGATAATTACGTTAGCTAGGCCTAGTAGTAGTTCTGTGGTGATAATTACGTTAGCTAGGCCTAGTAGTAGTTCTGTGGTGATAATTACGTTAGCTAGGCCTAGTAGTAGTTCTGTGGTGATAATTACGTTAGCTAGGCCTAGTAGTAGTTCTGAGGTGATAATTACATTAGCTAGGCCTAGTAGTAGTTATGTGGTGATAATTACGTTAGCTAGGCCTAGTAGTAGTTCTGTGGTGATAATTACGTTAGCTAGGCCTAGTAGTAGTTCTGTGGTGATAATTACGTTAGCTAGGCCTAGTAGTAGTTCTGTGGTGATAATTACGTTAGCTAGGCCTAGTAGTAGTTCTGTGGTGATAATTACGTTAGCTAGGCCTAGTAGTAGTTCTGAGGTGATAATTACATTAGCTAGGCCTAGTAGTAGTTATGTGGTGATAATTACGTTAGCTAGGCCTGGTAGTAGTTATGTGGTGATAATTATGTTAGCTAGGCCTGGTAGTAGTTATGTGGTGATAATTACGTTAGCTAGGCCTAGTAGTAGTTCTGTGGTGATAATTACGTTAGCTAGGCCTGGTAGTAGTTATGTGGTGATAATTACGTTAGCTAGGCCTAGTAGTAGTTCTGTGGTGATAATTACGTTAGCTAGGCCTAGTAGTAGTTCTGAGGTGATAATTACATTAGCTAGGCCTAGTAGTAGTTATGTGGTGATAATTACGTTAGCTAGGCCTGGTAGTAGTTATGTGGTGATAATTACGTTAGCTAGGCCTGGTAGTAGTTATGTGGTGATAATTACGTTAGCTAGGCCTAGTAGTAGTTATGTGGTGATAATTACGTTAGCTAGGCCTAGTAGTAGTTCTGTGGTGATAATTACGTTAGCTAGGCCTAGTAGTAGTTCTGAGGTGATAATTACATTAGCTAGGCCTAGTAGTAGTTATGTGGTGATAATTACGTTAGCTAGGCCTGGTAGTAGTTATGTGGTGATAATTACGTTAGCTAGGCCTAGTAGTAGTTCTGTGGTGATAATTACGTTAGCTAGGCCTAGTAGTAGTTCTGAGGTGATAATTACGTTAGCTAGGCCTAGTAGTAGTTCTGAGGTGATAATTACGTTAGCTAGGCCTAGTAGTAGTTCTGAGGTGATAATTACGTTAGCTAGGCCTAGTAGTAGTTCTGAGGTGATAATTACGTTAGCTAGGCCTAGTAGTAGTTCTGAGGTGATAATTACGTTAGCTAGGCCTAGTAGTAGTTATGTGGTGATAATTACGTTAGCTAGGCCTGGTAGTAGTCATGTGGTGATAATTACGTTAGCTAGGCCTACTAGTAGTTATGTGGTGATAATTACGTTAGCTAGGCCTGGTAGTAGTTATGTGGTGATAATTACGTTAGCTAGGCCTACTAGTAGTTCTGTGGTGATAATTACGTTAGCTAGGCCTAGTAGTAGTTCTGAGGTGATAATTACGTTAGCTAGGCCTAGTAGTAGTTCTGTGGTGATAATTACGTTAGCTAGGCCTAGTAGTAGTTCTGTGGTGATAATTACGTTAGCTAGGCCTAGTAGTAGTTCTGTGGTGATAATTACGTTAGCTAGGCCTAGTAGTAGTTCTGTGGTGATAATTACGTTAGCTAGGCCTAGTAGTAGTTCTGTGGTGATAATTACGTTAGCTAGGCCTAGTAGTAGTTCTGAGGTGATAATTACATTAGCTAGGCCTAGTAGTAGTTATGTGGTGATAATTACGTTAGCTAGGCCTAGTAGTAGTTCTGTGGTGATAATTACGTTAGCTAGGCCTAGTAGTAGTTCTGTGGTGATAATTACGTTAGCTAGGCCTAGTAGTAGTTCTGTGGTGATAATTACGTTAGCTAGGCCTAGTAGTAGTTCTGTGGTGATAATTACGTTAGCTAGGCCTAGTAGTAGTTCTGAGGTGATAATTACATTAGCTAGGCCTAGTAGTAGTTATGTGGTGATAATTACGTTAGCTAGGCCTGGTAGTAGTTATGTGGTGATAATTATGTTAGCTAGGCCTGGTAGTAGTTATGTGGTGATAATTACGTTAGCTAGGCCTAGTAGTAGTTCTGTGGTGATAATTACGTTAGCTAGGCCTGGTAGTAGTTATGTGGTGATAATTACGTTAGCTAGGCCTAGTAGTAGTTCTGTGGTGATAATTACGTTAGCTAGGCCTAGTAGTAGTTCTGAGGTGATAATTACATTAGCTAGGCCTAGTAGTAGTTATGTGGTGATAATTACGTTAGCTAGGCCTGGTAGTAGTTATGTGGTGATAATTACGTTAGCTAGGCCTGGTAGTAGTTATGTGGTGATAATTACGTTAGCTAGGCCTAGTAGTAGTTATGTGGTGATAATTACGTTAGCTAGGCCTAGTAGTAGTTCTGTGGTGATAATTACGTTAGCTAGGCCTAGTAGTAGTTCTGAGGTGATAATTACATTAGCTAGGCCTAGTAGTAGTTATGTGGTGATAATTACGTTAGCTAGGCCTGGTAGTAGTTATGTGGTGATAATTACGTTAGCTAGGCCTAGTAGTAGTTCTGTGGTGATAATTACGTTAGCTAGGCCTAGTAGTAGTTCTGAGGTGATAATTACGTTAGCTAGGCCTAGTAGTAGTTCTGAGGTGATAATTACGTTAGCTAGGCCTAGTAGTAGTTCTGAGGTGATAATTACGTTAGCTAGGCCTAGTAGTAGTTCTGAGGTGATAATTACGTTAGCTAGGCCTAGTAGTAGTTCTGAGGTGATAATTACGTTAGCTAGGCCTAGTAGTAGTTATGTGGTGATAATTACGTTAGCTAGGCCTGGTAGTAGTCATGTGGTGATAATTACGTTAGCTAGGCCTACTAGTAGTTATGTGGTGATAATTACGTTAGCTAGGCCTGGTAGTAGTTATGTGGTGATAATTACGTTAGCTAGGCCTACTAGTAGTTCTGTGGTGATAATTACGTTAGCTAGGCCTAGTAGTAGTTCTGAGGTGATAATTACGTTAGCTAGGCCTAGTAGTAGTTATGTGGTGATAATTACGTTAGCTAGGCCTGGTAGTAGTTATGTGGTGATAATTACGTTAGCTAGGCCTGGTAGTAGTTCTGTGGTGATAATTACGTTAGCTAGGCCTACTAGTAGTTATGTGGTGATAATTACGTTAGCTAGGCCTGGTAGTAGTTATGTGGTGATAATTACATTAGCTAGGCCTAGTAGTAGTTATGTGGTGATAATTACATTAGCTAGGCCTACTAGTAGTTATGTGGTGATAATTACGTTAGCTAGGCCTGGTAGTAGTTCTGTGGTGATAATTACGTTAGCTAGGCCTAGTAGTAGTTATGTGGTGATAATTACATTAGCTAGGCCGAGTAGTAGTTATGTGGTGATAATTACGTTAGCTAGGCCTGGTAGTAGTTATGTGGTGATAATTACGTTAGCTAGGCCTAGTAGTAGTTATGTGGTGATAATTACGTTAGCTAGGCCTGGTAGTAGTTATGTGGTGATAATTACATTAGCTAGGCCTAGTAGTAGTTATGTGGTGATAATTACATTAGCTAGGCCTACTAGTAGTTATGTGGTGATAATTACGTTAGCTAGGCCTAGTAGTAGTTCTGTGGTGATAATTATGTTAGCTAGGCCTAGTAGTAGTTCTGTGGTGATAATTACGTTAGCTAGGCCTAGTAGTAGTTCTGTGGTGATAATTACGTTAGCTAGGCCTGGTAGTAGTTATGTGGTGATAATTACGTTAGCTAGGCCTAGTAGTAGTTATGTGGTGATAATTACGTTAGCTAGGCCTGGTAGTAGTTCTGTGGTGATAATTACGTTAGCTAGGCCTAGTAGTAGTTCTGAGGTGATAATTACGTTAGCTAGGCCTAGTAGTAGTTATGTGGTGATAATTATGTTAGCTAGGCCTAGTAGTAGTTATGTGGTGATAATTATGTTAGCTAGGCCTAGTAGTAGTTCTGTGGTGATAATTACGTTAGCTAGGCCTAGTAGTAGTTCTTTGGTGATAATTACGTTAGCTAGGCCTGGTAGTAGTTATGTGGTGATAATTACGTTAGCTAGGCCTGGTAGTAGTTCTGTGGTGATAATTACGTTAGCTAGGCCTGGTAGTAGTTATGTGGTGATAATTACGTTAGCTAGGCCTAGTAGTAGTTATGTGGTGATAATTATGTTAGCTAGGCCTAGTAGTAGTTATGTGGTGATAATTACGTTAGCTAGGCCTAGTAGTAGTTATGTGGTGATAATTATGTTAGCTAGGCCTGGTAGTAGTTCTGTGGTGATAATTACGTTAGTGGTGCTGTAGAAGAGGCCATCCACCCAACCAATAACTAGTAGTTACAGTGGGGCAAAAAAGTATTGAGTCAGCCACCAATTGTGCAAGTTCTCCCACTTAAAAAGATGAGAGAGGCCTGTAATTTTCATCATAGGTACACTTCAACTATGACAGACAAAATGAGAAAAAAAATTCCAGAAAATCACATTGTAGGATTTTTTATTTATTTATTTGCAAATTATGGTGGAAAATAAGTATTTGGTCAATAACAAAAGTTTATCTCAATACTTTGTTATATACCCTTTGTTGGCAATGACAGAGGTCAAATGTTTTCTGTAAGTCTTCACAAGGTTTTCACACACTGTTGCTGGTATTTTGGCCCATTCCTCCATCAGATCTCCTCTAGAGCAGTGATGTTTTGGGGCTGTTGCTGGGCAACACGGACTTTCAACTCCCTCCAAAGATTTTCTATGGGGTTGAGATCTGGAGACTGGCTAGGCCACTCCAGGACCTTGAAATGCTTCTTACGAAGCCACTCCTTCGTTGGTTCAGACCAGTCATGAGGTCTCTAACACACAGATACTGGTTCAAACCAGTCATCAGGTCTCTAACACACAGATACTGGTTCAGACCAGTCATGAGGTCTCTAACACACAGATACTGGTTCAGACCAGTCATGAGGTCTCTAACACACAGATACTGGTTCAGACCAGTCATGAGGTCTCTAACACACAGATACTAGTTCAGACTAGTCATGAGGTCTCTAACACACAGATACTGGTTCAGACCAGTCATGAGGTCTCTAACTCACAGATACTGGTTCAGACCAGTCACGAGGTCTCTAACCCACAGATACTGGTTCAGACCAGTCATGAGGTCTCTAACACACAGATACTGGTTCAGACCAGTCATGGGGTCTCTAGTACACAGATACTGGTTCAGACCAGTCATCAGGTCTCTAACACACAGATACTGGTTCAGACCAGTCATGAGGTCTCTAACACACAGATACTGGTTCAGACTAGTCATGAGGTCTCTAACACACAGATACTGGTTCAGACCAGTCATGAGGTCTCTAACACACAGATACTGGTTCAGACCAGTCATGAGGTCTATAACACACAGATACTGGTTCAGACCAGTCATGAGGTCTCTAACACACAGATACTGGTTCAGACCAGTCATGAGGTCTCTAACACACAGATAGTGGTTCAGACCAGTCATCAGGTCTCTAACACACAGATACTGGTTCAGACCAGTCATGAGGTCTCTAACACACAGATAGTGGTTCAGACCCTTCATGAGGTCTCTAACACACAGATACTGGTTCAGACCAGTCATCAGGTCTCTAACACACAGATACTGGTTCAGACCAGTCATGAGGTCTCTAACCCACAGATACTGGTTCAGACCAGTCATGAGGTCTCTAACACACAGATAGTGGTTCAGACCAGTCATGAGGTCTCTAACACACAGATACTGGTTCAGACCAGTCATCAGGTCTCTAACACACAGATACTGGTTCAGACCAGTCATGAGGTCTCTAACACACAGATAGTGGTTCAGACCCTTCATGAGGTCTCTAACACACAGATACTGGTTCAGACCAGTCATCAGGTCTCTAACAAACAGATACTGGTTCAGACCAGTCATGAGGTCTCTAACACACAGATACTGGTTCAGACCAGTCATGAGGTCTCTAACACACAGATACTGGTTCAGACCAGTCATGAGGTCTCTAGTACACAGATACTGGTTCAGACCAGTCATCAGGTCTCTAAAACACAGATACTGGTTCAGACCCTTCATGGGGTCTCTAACACAGGTAGATATAGTTGGTATGTATAGCTGGATGTAGTTAGGTATAGCTGGATGTATAGATATGTAAGTATAGCTGGTATGTACAGCTAGGTATAACTAATATGTACAGCTGGTATGTACAGCTAGGTAGATATAGCTGGTATGTATAGCTAGGTATAGCTAGGTAGATATAGCTGGTATGTATAGCTAGGTATAGCTAGGTAGATATAACGGGTATGTATAGCTAGGTAGATATAGCTGGTATGTATAGCTAGGTAGATATAGCTGGTATGTATAGCTAGGTATAGCTAGGTAGATATAGCTGGTATGTATAGCTAGGTATAGCTAGGTAGATATAGCTGGTATGTACAGCTAGGTAGATATAGCTGGTATGTATAGCTAGGTATAGCTAGGTAGATATAGCTGGTATGTATAGCTAGGTATAGCTAGGTAGATATAGCTGGTATGTACAGCTAGGTAGATATAGCTGGTAGGTATAGCTAGGTAGATATAGCTGGCATGTATAGCTAGGTAGATATAGCTGGTATGTATAGCTAGGTATATATAGCTGGTATGTATAGCTAGGTATAGCTAGGTAGATATAGCTGGTATGTACAGCTAGGTAGATATAGCAGGTATGTATAGCTATGTAGATATAGCTGGTATGTATAGCTAGGTATAGCTAGGTAGATATAGCTGGTATGTATAGCTAGGTATAACTAATATGTACAGCTGGTATGTACAGCTAGGTAGATATAGCTGGTATGTATAGCTAGGTAGGTATAGCTGGTATGTATAGCTAGGTAGGTATAGCTGGTATGTATAGCTAGGTATAGCTAGGTAGGTATAGCTGGTATGTATAGCTAGGTAGGTATAGCTGGTATGTATAGCTAGGTAGATATAGCTGGTAGGTATAGCTAGGTAGATATAGCTGGTATGTATAGCTAGGTAGGTATAGCTGGTATGTATAGCTAGGTAGGTATAGCTGATATGTATAGCTGGTATGTATAGCTAGGTAGATATAGATGGTATGTATAGCTGGTATGCATAGCTAGGTAGGTATAGCTAGGTAGATATAGCTGGTATATATAGCTAGGTATAGCTAGGTAGATATAGCTGGTATGTATAGCTAGGTATAGCTAGGTAGATATAGCTGGTATATATAGCTGGTATGTATAGCTAGGTAGATATAGCTGGTATGTATAGCTAGGTAGATATAGCTGGTATGTATAGCTAGGTATAGCTAGGTAGATATAGCTGGTATGTATAGCTAGGTATAGCTAGGTAGATATAACTAGTATGTATAGCTAGGTAGATATAGCTGGTATGTATAGCTAGGTAGATATAGCTGGTATGTATAGCTAGGTATAGCTAGGTAGATATAGCTGGTATGTATAGCTAGGTATAGCTAGGTAGATATAGCTGGTATGTACAGCTAGGTAGATATAGCTGGTATGTATAACTAGGTATAGCTAGGTAGATATAGCTGGTATGTACAGCTAGGTATAGCTAGGTAGATATAGCTGGTATGTATAGCTAGGTAGATATAGCTGGTATGTATAGCTAGGTATAGCTAGGTAGATATAGCTGGTATGTACAGCTAGGTAGATATAGCTGGTATGTATAGCTAGGTATAGCTAGGTAGATATAGCTGGTATGTACAGCTAGGTAGATATAGCTGGTAGGTATAGCTAGGTAGATATAGCTGGTATGTACAGCTAGGTATAGCTAGGTAGATATAGCTGGTATGTACAGCTAGGTAGATATAGCAGGTATGTATAGCTAGGTAGGTATAGCTGGTATGTATAGCTAGGTAGATATAGCAGGTATGTACAGCTAGGTAGATATAGCTGGTATGTACAGCTAGGTAGATATAGCTGGTAGGTATAGCTAGGTAGATATAGCTGGTATGTACAGCTAGGTATAGCTAGGTAGATATAGCTGGTATGTACAGCTAGGTAGATATAGCAGGTATGTATAGCTAGGTAGGTATAGCTGGTATGTATAGCTAGGTAGATATAGCTGGTAGGTATAGCTAGGTAGATATAGCTGGTATGTATAGCTAGGTAGGTATAGCTGGTATGTATAGCTAGGTAGGTATAGCTGGTATGTATAGCTGGTATGTATAGCTAGGTAGATATAGATGGTATGTATAGCTGGTATGCATAGCTAGGTAGGTATAGCTAGGTGGATATAGCTGGTATATATAGCTAGGTATAGCTAGGTAGATATAGCTGGTATGTATAGCTAGGTATAGCTAGGTAGATATAGCTGTATATATAGCTGGTATGTATAGCTAGGTAGATATAGCTGGTATGTATAGCTAGGTATAGCTAGGTAGATATAGCTGGTATGTATAGCTAGGTATAGCTAGGTAGATATAACTAGTATGTATAGCTAGGTAGATATAGCTGGTATGTATAGCTAGGTAGATATAGCTGGTATGTATAGCTAGGTATAGCTAGGTAGATATAGCTGGTATGTATAGCTAGGTAGATATAGCTGGTATGTATAGCTAGGTATAGCTAGGTAGATATAGCTGGTATGTATAGCTAGGTATAGCTAGGTAGATATAACTAGTATGTATAGCTAGGTAGATATAGCTGGTATGTACAGCTAGGTAGATATAGCTGGTATGTACAGCTAGGTATAGCTAGGTAGATATAGCTGGTATGTAAAGCTAGGTAGATATAGCTGGTATGTATAGATAGGTATAGCTAGGTAGATATAGCTGGTATGTACAGCTAGGTAGATATAGCTGGTATGTATAGCTAGGTATAGCTAGGTAGATATAGCTGGTATGTACAGCTAGGTAGATATAGCTGGTATGTATAGCTAGGTATAGCTAGGTAGATATAGCTGGTATGTACAGCTAGGTAGATATAGCTGGTAGGTATAGCTAGGTAGATATAGCTGGTATGTACAGCTAGGTAGATATAGCAGGTATGTATAGCTAGGTAGATATAGCTGGTATGTATAGCTAGGTATAGCTAGGTAGATATAGCTGGTATGTATAGCTAGGTAGATATAGCTGGTATGTATAGCTAGGTAGATATAGCTGGTATGTATAGCTAGGTAGATATAGCTGGTATATATAGCTAGGTAGAAATAGCTGGTATGTATAGCTCAGTATATCTAGGTAGATATAGCTGGTATATATAGCTAGGTATAGCTAGGTAGATATAGCTGGTATGTATAGCTAGGTATAGCTAGGTAGATATAGCTGGTATATATAGCTGGTATGTATAGCTAGGTATAGCTAGGTAGATATAGCTGGTATGTATAGCTAGGTAGATATAGCTGGTATGTATAGCTAGGTAGATATAGGGTGGCAGCTAGCCTAGTGGTTAGCGCGTTGGACTAGTAACCAAAAGGTTGCAAGATCAAATCCCCGAGCTGACAAGGTAAAAATCTGTCTTGCTATGTATGTATATATAGCTAGGTAGTTATAGCTATGTATGTATAGCTGGTATATATAGCTAGGTAGATATAGCTGGTATGTATAGCAGGATGTATACCTGCTATGTATGTATAGCTAGTTAGATATGGTCCCACCTTCCTCCTCCATGCTCTAATCCCCTGTCTGCATGTTCTCATTGCCCAAAGCCACCTGGTGAAACTATATGTAAAACACCTTGGTTTATGGACACTGGACAGCTATAAAGGTGCCATGTGTAGTCCTGCCTACCTTATCTAGTTCAAACAGCCTTACTGCCATTGTGATGTTTACCTCAGAGGCCTGATAGTGTAGGACCCACTGGACCCTGTCCAACTGGTCTGCTGTAGATGCATACAGCAACAGGTATCAGTTATGTCACCAAGCTGGAGAACATTTACCACCAAATCCCTGCAGTAGTCATTGAAACAACAGTCAGAACGTTGGTCTAGAAACCTCCAGACAGTGTGTACTGTTCAGCCAATCAGACAGTGTGTACTGTTCAGCCAATCAGACAGTGTGTACTGTTCAGCCAATCAGACAGTGTGTACTGTTCAGCCAATCAGACAGTGTGTAGTGCTCAGCCAATCAGACAGTGTGTACTGTTCAGCCAATCAGACAGTGTGTACTGTTCAGCCAATCAGACAGTGTGTACTGCTCAGCCAATCAGACAGTGTGTACTGTTCAGCCAATCAGACAGTGTGTACTGTTCAGCCAATCAGACAGTGTGTACTGTTCAGCCAATCAGACAGTGTGTACTGTTCAGCCAATCAGACAGTGTGTACTGTTCAGCCAATCAGACAGTGTGTACTGTTCAGCCAATCAACTGAATGAGCTCGGGGGTCTTTGGAATCACTCAGCTCTCATTGTTGGAAAAATCAACAGGGCAACAAAAGGGCAATAATATAATCTCATTGTGTAAAGAGAAAGGGGGAAGGGGATGAGGAACAGAGTTCTATTGAGGGGGTTTAGCTGTGTGGCTGGACCAATGAGGAGAGAGGATAGCAGGGCCTAGTAGGCTGTGTGGCTGGACCAATGAGGAGAGAGGATAGCAGGGCCTAGTAGGCTGTGTGGCTGGACCAATGAGGAGAGAGGATAGCAGGGGCTAGTAGGCTGTGTGGCTGGACCAATGAGGAGAGAGAATAGCAGGGGCTAGTAGGCTGTGTGGCTGGACCAATGAGGAGAGAGAATAGCAGGGGCTAGTAGGCTGTGTGGCTGGACCAATGAGGAGAGAGGATAGCAGGGGCTAGTAGGCTGTGTGGCTGGACCAATGAGGAGAGAGGAGAGCAGGGGCTAGTAGGCTGTGTGGCTGGACCAATGAGGAGATAGGATAGCAGGGGCTAGTAGACTGTGTGGCTGGACCAATGAGGGGAGAGAATAGCAGGGGCTAGTAGGCTGTGTGGCTGGACCAATGAGGAGAGAGAATAGCAGGGGCTAGTAGGCTGTGTGGCTGGACCAATGAGGAGAGAGAATAGCAGGGGCTAGTAGGCTGTGTGGCTGGACCAATGAGGGGAGAGGATAGCAGGGGCTAGTAGACTGTGTGGCTGGACCAATGAGGAGAGAGGATAGCAGGGGCTAGTAGACTGTGTGGCTGGACCAATGAGGAGAGAGGATAGCAGGGGCTAGTAGGCTGTGTGTCTGGACCAATGAGGAGAGAGAATAGCAGGGGCTAGTAGGCTGTGTGGCTGGACCAATGAGGAGAGAGGATAGCAGGGGCTAGTAGACTGTGTGGCTGGACCAATGAGGAGAGAGAATAGCAGGGGCTAGTAGGCTGTGTGGCTGGACCAATGAGGAGAGAGAATAGCAGGGGCTAGTAGACTGTGTAGCTGGACCAATGAGGAGAGAGGATAGCAGGGGCTAGTAGGCTGTGTGGCTGGACCAATGAGGAGAGAGGAGAGCAGGGGCTAGTAGGCTGTGTGGCTGGACCAATGAGGAGAGAGAATAGCAGGGGCTAGTAGGCTGTGTGGCTGGACCAATGAGGAGAGAGAATAGCAGGGGCTAGTAGACTGTGTGGCTGGACCAATGAGGAGAGAGGATAGCAGGGGCTAGTAGACTGTGTGGCTGGACCAATGAGGAGAGAGGATAGCAGGGGCTAGTAGGCTGTGTGGCTGGACCAATGAGGAGAGAGGATAGCAGGGGCTAGTAGGCTGTGTGGCTGGACCAATGAGGAGAGAGAATAGCAGGGGCTAGTAGGCTGTGTGGCTGGACCAATGAGGAGAGAGAATAGCAGGGGCTAGTAGGCTGTGTGGCTGGACCAATGAGGAGAGAGAATAGCAGGGGCTAGTAGGCTGTGTGTCTGGACCAATGAGCATTAACAAAGGGCTGCAGGCAGCAGGGATAAGGCCCAGCACACTGAGGCAGCAGGGATAAGGCCCAGCACACTGAGGCAGCAGGGATAAGGCCCAGCACACTGAGGCAGCAGAGATAAGGCCCAGCACACTGAGACAGCAGAGATAAGGCCCAGCACACTGAGGCAGCAGAGATAAGGCTCAGCACACTGAGGCAGCAGGGATAAGGCCCAGCACACTGAGGCAGCAGGGATAAGGCCCAGCACACTGAGGCAGCAGGGATAAGGCCCAGTACACAGAGGCAGCAGGGATAAGGCCCAGCACACCGAGGCAGCAGGGATAAGGCCCAGCACATCGAGGCAGCAGGGATAAGGCCCAGCACACTGAGGCAGCAGAGATAAGGCCCAGCACACTGAGGCAGCAGGGATAAGGCCCAGCACACAGAGGCAGCAAGGATAAGGCCCAGCACACAGAGGCAGCAGAGATAAGGCCCAGCACACCGATGCAGCAGGGATAAGGCCCAGCACACCGAGGCAGCAGGGATAAGGCCCGGCACACCGAGGCAGCAGGGATAAGGCCCAGCACACTGAGGCAGCAGGGATAAGGCCCAGCACACCGAGGCAGCAGGGATAAGGCCCAGCACACCGAGACAGCAGGGATAAGGCCCAGCACACCGAGACAGCAGGGATAAGGCCCAGCACACCGAGACAGCAGGGATAAGGCCCAGCACACAGAGGCAGCAGGGATAAGGACCAGTACACCGAGACAGCAGGGATAAGGCCCAGCACACAGAGGCAGCAGGGATAAGGCCCAGCACACCAAGGCAGCAGAAATAAGGCCCAGCACACCGAGGCAGCAGGGATAAGGCCCAGTACACCGAGACAGCAGGGATAAGGCCCAGCACACAGAGGCAGCAGGGATAAGGCCCAGTACACCGAGGCAGCAGGGATAAGGCCCAGTACACCGAGGCAGCAGGGATAAGGCCCAGTACACCGATGCAGCAGGGATAAGGCCCAGTACACCGAGGCAGCAGGGATAAGGCCCAGTACACCGAGGGAGCAGGGATAAGGCCCAGCACACTGAGGCAGCAGGGATAAGGCCCAGCACACCGAGGCAGCAGGGATAAGGCCCAGCACACCGAGACAGCAGGGATTAGGCCCAGCACACCGAGACAGCAGGGACAAGGCCCAGCACACCGAGACAGCAGGGATAAGGCCCAGCACACAGAGGCAGCAGGGATAAGGACCAGTACACCGAGACAGCAGGGATAAGGCCCAGCACACAGAGGCAGCAGGGATAAGGCCCAGCACACCAAGGCAGCAGAAATAAGGCCCAGCACACCGAGGCAGCAGGGATAAGGCCCAGTACACCGAGACAGCAGGGATAAGGCCCAGCACACAGAGGCAGCAGGGATAAGGCCCAGTACACCGAGGCAGCAGGGATAAGGCCCAGTACACCAATGCAGCAGGGATAAGGCCCAGTACACCGAGGCAGCAGGGATAAGGCCCAGTACACCGAGGCAGCACAGGGTTTTGTATCCATGTGATGGCAAACTGAGGGGCTCATACATTTCCCAACCCATCCTGGCTCTAAGCCCATTCCCCTTCCCCACCACCCACCCCACCCTGGCCTGGCCTGGGACAAAGACAGCTGTATTCATCCTAGTGAGGTTTCATATTGTGACCCCAGCACCACAGCCAGTTACTGATTGACTTGTTAGCTTGTTGCCAAAAGACAACAGTAGCTCCGCTACAGAGCTGGGACAGTAGCTCCGCTACAGAGCTGGGACAGTAGCTCCGCTACAGAGCTGGGACAGTAGCTCCGCTATAGAGCTGGGACAGTAGCTCCGCTATAGAGCTGGGACAGTAGCTCCCCTATAGAGCTGGGACAGCAGCTCCGCTATAGAGCTGGGACAGTAGCTCCGCTACAGAGCTGGGACAGTAGCTCCGCTATAGAGCTGGGACAGTAGCTCCGCTATAGAGCTGGGACAGTAGCTCCGCTATAGAGCTGGGACAGCAGCTCCGCTACAGAGCTGGGACAGTAGCTCCGCTACAGAGCTGGGACAGTAGCTCCGCTACAGAGCTGGGACAGTAGCTCCGCTATAGAGCTGGGACAGTAGCTCCGCTATAGAGCTGGGACAGTAGCTCCGCTATAGAGCTGGGACAGTAGCTCCGCTATAGAGCTGGGACAGCAGCTCCGCTATAGAGCTGGGACAGTAGCTCCGCTATAGAGCTGGGACAGTAGCTCCGCTACAGAGCTGGGACAGTAGCTCCGCTATAGAGCTGGGACAGCAGCTCCGCTATAGAGCTGGGACAGTAGCTCCGCTATAGAGCTGGGACAGTAGCTCCGCTATAGAGCTGGGACAGTAGCTCCGCTATAGAGCTGGGACAGTAGCTCCGCTATAGAGCTGGGACAGCAGCTCCGCTATAGAGCTGGGACAGTAGCTCCGCTATAGAGCTGGGACAGTAGCTCCGCTATAGAGCTGGGACAGTAGCTCCGCTATAGAGCTGGGACAGCAGCTCCGCTATAGAGCTGGGACAGTAGCTCCGCTATAGAGCTGGGACAGTAGCTCCGCTACAGAGCTGGGACAGTAGCTCCGCTATAGAGCTGGGACAGCAGCTCCGCTATAGAGCTGGGACAGTAGCTCCGCTATAGAGCTGGGACAGTAGCTCCGCTATAGAGCTGGGACAGTAGCTCCGCTATAGAGCTGGGACAGTAGCTCCGCTATAGAGCTGGGACAGCAGCTCCGCTATAGAGCTGGGACAGTAGCTCCGCTATAGAGCTGGGACAGTAGCTCCGCTATAGAGCTGGGACAGTAGCTCCGCTACAGAGCTGGGACAGTAGCTCCGCTATAGAGCTGGGACAGTAGCTCCGCTATAGAGCTGGGACAGTAGCTCCGCTATAGAGCTGGGACAGCAGCTCCGCTATAGAGCTGGGACAGTAGCTCCGCTATAGAGCTGGGACAGCAGCTCCGCTATAGAGCTGGGACAGTAGCTCCGCTATAGAGCTGGGACAGTACACTGGGACTCTGCAGTGTATTTCACATTGACATTAAAACAACCTTCTGTCTTTCAGGCAAATCCAGTTGAATTTGTTGTTTCAAACAGGCAATATCGTAGACCGTACGTTCAGCATCTCACAACATGTAGGGGTCCTTTACAATGTTTATGTTTTGTTCAGTTGACTTGAAGCAGATGTGATGAGAAGTGAGACTGGGCATGTCAACCTTCCTCAGCATCAAACCTGTTCTCTGTGGCTGCAGGGCTGTAGGCAGAGACAGCCTGGGATCAACCTACATTCACAGACTCCTTGATGTCTTTGCCTGAATCCCCTAACAACCAAACAGCAACACCAGATCAGAAACACCAGCCCTCCATCCAACACAATGGCTGGAGAGCTGGAGACCATGGATCTACATAACACTATAGACTGTAGATCCTGTTGTTACTACAGACAGATAATATTTATGTATTTCACGTTGCTCTCTGTAATTATTCTGGCTGTTTTGGTGCCATTTGTGACTATGGCTGCAATGTAAAACCACGATTTATACCTATAAATATGCACATTTTCGAACAAAACATAAATGTATTGTATAACATGATGTCATAAGACTGTAAGTTGTTCAAAGGTTAGTGATTAATTTTATCTCTATTTGTGGGTTTTGTGAAAGCTATCTTTGCAGTGAAAAAATGGCGTTGTGTGTTGGGCTATTGTGGTGAGCTAACATAAATATATATTGTGTTTTCGCTGTAAAACATTTAAAAAATCAGACATGTTGGCTGGATTCACAAGATGTTTATCTTTCATTTGCTGTATTGGACTTGTGATTTCATGAAATTATATTATATGATATCCCTGTGGCGCTAGGCTAGGCTATGCTAGTCAGCATTTCTGATGAGGATGATCCCGGATCCGGGAGGGGGGGTGACACTTAAGAGAGATGAATCACTCCTGCAGCACCACTTAAGAGAGGTGAATCACTCCTGCAGCCTCACTTAAGAGAGGTGAATCACTCCTGCAGCCCCACTAAGAGAGGTGAATCACTCCTGCAGCCTCACTTAAGAGAGGTGAATCACTCCTGCAGCCTCACTTAAGAGAGGTGAATCACTCCTGCAGCCTCACTTAAGAGAGGTGAATCACTCCTGCAGCCCCACTAAGAGAGATGAACCACTCCTGCAGCACCACTTAAGAGAGGTGAATCACTCCTGCAGCCTCCCTTAAGAGAGGTGAATCACTCCTGCAGCCCCACTAAGAGAGGTGAACCACTCCTGCAGCACCACTTAAGAGAGGTGAATCACTCCTGCAGCCTCCCTTAAGAGAGGTGAATCACTCCTGCAGCCCCACTTAAGAGAGATGAATCACTCCTGCAGCCCCACTAAGAGAGGTGAATCACTCCTGCAGCCCCACTTAAGAGAGGTGAATCACTCCTGCAGCCCCACTTAAGAGAGGTGAATCACTCCTGCAGCCCCACTAAGAGAGGTGAATCACTCCTGCAGCCCCACTAAGAGAGGTGAATCACTCCTGCAGCCCCACTAAGAGAGGTGAATCACTCCTGCAGCCCCACTAAGAGAGGTGAATCACTCCTGCAGCCCCACTAAGAGAGGTGAATCACTCCTGCAGCCCCACTTAAGAGAGGTGAATCACTCCTGCAGCCTCACTTAAGAGAGGTGAATCACTCCTGCAGCCTCACTTAAGAGAGGTGAATCCCTCCTGCAGCCCCACTAAGAGAGGTGAATCACTCCTGCAGCCCCACTAAGAGAGGTGAATCACTCCTGCAGCCTCACTTAAGAGAGGTGAATCACTCCTGCAGCATCACTTAAGAGAGGTGAATCACTCCTGCAGCCTCACTTAAGAGAGGTGAATCACTCCTGCAGCCTCACTAAGAGAGGTGATCAAGTAACTAGTAATAGTTGCCAGCTGTATAAACTGAACACAAATATAAATGCAACATGTAAGTGTTGTTTCATGAGCTGAAATAAAAGATCCCAGAAATGTTCCATCCGCACAAAACGCTTATTTCTCTAAAATGTTGTGGACAAATGTATTTACATCCCTGTTAGTGAGCATTTCTCCTTCGCCAAGATAATCCATCCCCCTGACAGGTGTGGCATATTTAGAAGCTGATTAAACAGCATGATCATTACACAGGTGCACCTTGTGCTGTGGACATAACACCACTCTAAAATGTGTAGTTTTGTCACAACACAATGCCACAGATGTCTCAAGTTGAGGGAGCGTGCAATTACATTACATTTAAGTCATTTAGCAGACGCTCTTATCCAGAGCGACTTACAAATTGGAAAGTTCATACATATTCATCCTGGTCCCCCCGTGGGAAATGAACCCACAACCCTGGCGTTGCAAGCGCCATGCTCTACCAACTGAGCCACACGGGACCACGTGATCAATTGGCATGCTGACTGCAGGAATGTCCACCAGAGCTGTTGCCAGAGAATTGAATGTCCATTTCTCTAGCATAAGCCGCCTCTAACGTTGTTTTAGAGAATGTGGCAGTACGTCCAGATGACGACGTGTATGGCGTCATGTGGGCGAGCGGATTGCTGATGTCAGTTAAATGGCCATCACTACTGGCTGGCTGTCTGTCTGACAGACTGGTTGACTGGCTGGCTGGCTGGCTGTCTGACTGGCTGGTTGACTGGCTGGCTGGCTGGCTGACTGGCTGGTTGACTGGCTGGTTGACTGGCTGGCTGGCGGGCTGACTGGATGGCTGTCTGACTGGCTGGTTGACTGGCTGGCTGGCTGGTTGACTGGCTGGCTGGCTGGCTGACTGACTGGCTGGTTGACTGACTGGCTGGTTGACTGACTGGCTGGCGGGCGGGCTGACTGGCTGTCTGACTGGCTGGCTGGTTGACTGACTGACTGACTGGCTGGCTGGCTGGCTGACAGGCTGGTTGACTGACTGGCTGGCTGGCTGACTGGCTGGCTGGTTGGCTGGCTGGCTGTCCTAATGAAGTTATTTTCAGCTTGGGCTACATATGACCATTACAATATCAAAATGCTTTCTTTTTGTTGACCAGTGCATTGAGGGAGGGAGGGAGGGAGGGAGGGAGGGAGGGAGGGAGAGAGGGAGGAGGCGTCTGTCTGTTTAGGCGAGGTTAGTAGGATGGAGGGAGGGAGGGAGGGAGGGAGGGAGGGAGGGAGGGAGGGAGGGAGGGAGGGAGGGAGGGGTCTGTCTGTTTGGGCGAGGTTAGAAGGATGGATTGAGGGAGAGAGGGAAGGAGAGGAGTCTGTCTGTCTGGGCGAGGTAGAAGGATGGATTGAGGGAGAGAGGGAAGGAGAGGAGTCTGTCTGTCTGGGCGAGGTAGAAGGATGGATTGAGGGAGAGAGGGAAGGAGAGGAGTCTGTCTGTCTGGGCGAGGTTAGAAGGATGGATTGAGGGAGAGAGGGAAGGAGAGGAGTCTGTCTGTCTGGGCGAGGTTAGAAGGATGGATTGAGGGAGGGAGGGAAGGAGAGGAGTCTGTCTGTCTGGGCGAGGTTAGAAGGATGGATTGAGGGAGGGAGGGAAGGAGAGGAGTCTGTCTGTCTGGGCGAGGTTAGAAGGATGGATTGAGGGAGGGAGGGAGGGAGGGAGGAGTCTGTCTGTTTGGGCGAGGTTAGAAGGATGGATTGAGGGAGAGAGGGAAGGAGAGGAGTCTGTCTGTCTGGGCGAGGTTAGAAGGATGGATTGAGGGAGAGAGGGAAGGA
Source organism: Salvelinus alpinus (assembly GCF_045679555.1). Lineage (NCBI taxonomy): Eukaryota > Metazoa > Chordata > Actinopteri > Salmoniformes > Salmonidae > Salvelinus > Salvelinus alpinus. Next base: position 110,421,589 of record NC_092088.1, read on the forward strand.
GAGGAGTCTGTCTGTCTGGGCGAGGTTAGAAGGATGGATTGAGGGAGAGAGGGAAGGAGAGGAGTCTGTCTGTCTGGGCGAGGTTAGAAGGATGGATTGAGGGAGAGAGGGAAGGAGAGGAGTCTGTCTGTCTGGGCGAGGTTAGAAGGATGGATTGAGGGAGAGAGGGAAGGAGAGGAGTCTGTCTGTCTGGGTGAGGTTAGAAGGATGGATTGAGGGAGAGAGAGAGGGAAGGAGAGGAGTCTGTCTGTCTGGGCGAGGTTAGAAGGATGGATTGAGGGAGAGAGGGAAGGAGAGGAGTCTGTCTGTCTGGGCGAGGTTAGAAGGATGGATTGAGGGAGAGAGGGAAGGAGAGGAGTCTGTCTGTCTGGGCGAGGTTAGAAGGATGGATTGAGGGAGAGAGGGAAGGAGAGGAGTCTGTCTGTCTGGGCGAGGTTAGAAGGATGGATTGAGGGAGAGAGGGAAGGAGAGGAGTCTGTCTGTCTGGGCGAGGTTAGAAGGATGGATTGAGGGAGAGAGGGAAGGAGAGGAGTCTGTCTGTCTGGGCGAGGTTAGAAGGATGGATTGAGGGAGAGAGGGAAGGAGAGGAGTCTGTCTGTCTGGGCGAGGTTAGAAGGATGGATTGGGGGAGAGAGGGAAGGAGAGGAGTCTGTCTGTCTGGGCGAGGTTAGAAGGATGGATTGAGGGGGAGAGGGAAGGAGAGGAGTCTGTCTGTCTGGGCGAGGTTAGAAGGATGGATTGAGGGAGGGAGGGAAGGAGAGGAGTCTGTCTGTCTGGGCGAGGTTAGAAGGATGGATTGAGGGAGGGAGGGAAGGAGAGGAGTCTGTCTGTCTGGGCGAGGTTAGAAGGATGGATTGAGGGAGAGAGGGAAGGAGAGGAGTCTGTCTGTCTGGGCGAGGTTAGAAGGATGGATTGAGGGAGAGAGGGAAGGAGAGGAGTCTGTCTGTCTGGGCGAGGTTAGAAGGATGGATTGAGGGAGAGAGGGAAGGAGAGGGGTCTGTCTGTCTGGGCGAGGTTAGAAGGATGGATTGAGGGAGAGAGGGAAGGAGAGGAGTCTGTCTGTCTGGGCGAGGTTAGAAGGATGGATTGAGGGAGAGAGGGAAGGAGAGGAGTCTGTCTGTCTGGGCGAGGTTAGAAGGATGGATTGAGGGAGAGAGGGAGAGAGGGAAGGAGAGGAGTCTGTCTGTCTGGGCGAGGTTAGAAGGATGGATTGAGGGAGAGAGGGAAGGAGAGGAGTCTGTCTGTCTGGGCGAGGTCAGAAGGATGGATTGAGGGAGAGAGGGGAGGAGTCTGTCTGTCTGGGCGAGGTTAGAAGGATGGATTGAGGGAGAGAGGGAAGGAGAGGAGTCTGTCTGTCTGGGCGAGGTTAGAAGGATGGATTGAGGGAGGGAGGGAGAGAGGGAGGAGTCTGTCTGTCTGGGCGAGGTTAGAAGGATGGATTGAGGGAGAGAGGGAAGGAGAGGAGTCTGTCTGTCTGGGCGAGGTTAGAAGGATGGATTGAGGGAGAGAGGGAAGGAGAGGAGTCTGTCTGTCTGGGCGAGGTCAGCTCCAGTCCCCTGCTGGTATTCAGCCAACTATCTCCTAGGCAACTGACATGAGCCACAAATAGAACACCACCACACTGAATCCCTACGCCGCACCGTGCCACACCAGACCTACACACTCAGATCCTTCCGCCGTGACAGATAACGCCTGGCAACAACACAGAGACCGGTCCACATCCGCCACACCTAACACATAACATCATCACTCATTCATCAACATGACGTCGTTCTGAAGTCCTTCCTTCACAAACACCAACACTCCAAATGAGAGATGTGTAATTACCAGTCCTTAATCAACCACAACAGTCTTTTTAATGGGATGTTAATCTGTAAGGGTGTGAAGGGTGTGTAATTACCAGTCCTTAATCAACCACAACAGTCTTTTGAATGGGTTGTTAATCTGTAAGGGTGTGAAGGGTGTGTATCCATGTTAGAGAGAAGGTTCATGACATGTGACCTTTCATCCATAGGAATAAATACTTTAGAACTACTAGATTAATCTCTGTACATTCTATCTGTGTCAACATCAGGGACATGTAAACAAACATGGAGGGGCACTTCTGGAGGGGGGTGAGGCAGGGATGGGTGGTGGGGGGGGGGGGGGGGCTGTGAAGCAGGAAGTTCCTGTCATGGAGCTAAACTGGCTTTAGAGTAGATATAGAACCACCCAGCTGAGCAGTATGGTCCTGGTACTGCTGTTCTGTCTCTATGAGCTGACTAGCAGTATGGTCCTGGTACTGCTGTTCTGTCTCTATGAGCTGACTAGCAGTATGGTCCTGGTACTGCTGTTCTGTCTCTATGAGCTGACTAGCAGTATGGTCCTGGTACTGCTGTTCTGGTTCTTTGAGCTGACTAGCAGTATGGTCCTGGTACTGCTGTTCTGTCTCTATGAGCTGACTAGCAGTATGGTCCTGGTACTGCTGTTCTGTCTCTATGAGCTGACTAGCAGTATGGTCCTGGTACTGCTGTTCTGTCTCTATGAGCTGACTAGCAGTATGGTCCTGGTACTGCTGTTCTGTCTCTATGAGCTGACTAGCAGTATGGTTCTGGTACTGCTGTTCTGTCTCTATGAGCTGACTAGCAGTATGGTCCTGGTACTGCTGTTCTGTCTCTATGAGCTGACTAGCAGTATGGTCCTGGTACTGCTGTTCTGTCTCTATGAGCTGACTAGCAGTATGGTCCTGGTACTGCTGTTCTGGTTCTTTGAGCTGACTAGCAGTATGGTCCTGGTACTGCTGTTCTGTCTCTATGAGCTGACTAGCAGTATGGTCCTGGTACTGCTGTTCTGTCTCTATGAGCTGACTAGCAGTATGGTCCTGGTACTGCTGTTCTGTCTCTATGAGCTGACTAGCAGTATGGTCCTGGTACTGCTGTTCTGTCTCTATGAGCTGACTAGCAGTATGGTCCTGGTACTGCTGTTCTGTCTCTATGAGCTGACTAGCAGTATGGTTCTGGTACTGCTGTTCTGTCTCTATGAGCTGACTAGCAGTATGGTCCTGGTACTGCTGTTCTGTCTCTATGAGCTGACTAGCAGTATGGTCCTGGTACTGCTGTTCTGTCTCTATGAGCTGACTAGCAGTATGGTCCTGGTACTGCTGTTTTGTCTCTATGAGCTGACTAGCAGTATGGTCCTGGTACTGCTGTTCTGTCTCTATGAGATGACTAGCAGTATGGTCCTGGTACTGCTGTTCTGTCTCTATGAGCTGACTAGCAGTATGGTCCTGGTACTGCTGTTCTGTCTCTATGAGCTGACTAGCAGTATGGTCCTGGTACTGCTGTTCTGTCTCTATGAGCTGACTAGCAGTATGGTCCTGGTACTGCTGTTCTGTCTCTATGAGCTGACTAGCAGCATGGTCCTGGTACTGCTGTTCTGTCTCTATGAGCTGACTAGCAGTATGGTCCTGGTACTGCTGTTCTGTCTCTATGAGCTGACTAGCAGTATGGTCCTGGTACTGCTGTTCTGTCTCTATGAGCTGACTAGCAGTATGGTCCTGGTACTGCTGTTCTGTCTCTATGAGCTGACTAGCAGTATGGTCCTGGTACTGCTGTTCTGTCTCTATGAGCTGACTAGCAGTATGGTCCTGGTACTGCTGTTCTGTCTCTATGAGCTGACTAGCAGTATGGTCCTGGTACTGCTGTTCTGTCTCTATGAGCTGACTAGCAGTATGGTCCTGGTACTGCTGTTCTGTCTCTATGAGCTGACTAGCAGTATGGTCCTGGTACTGCTGTTCTGTCTCTATGAGCTGACTAGCAGTATGGTCCTGGTACTGCTGTTCTTTCTCTATGAGCTGACTAGCAGTATGGTCCTGGTACTGCTGTTCTGTCTCTATGAGCTGACTAGCAGTATGGTTCTGGTATTGCTGTTCTGTCTCTATGAGCTGACTAGCAGCATGGTCCTGGTACTGCTGTTCTGTCTCTATGAGCTGACTAGCAGTATGGTCCTGGTACTGCTGTTCTGTCTCTATGAGCTGACTAGCAGTATGGTCCTGGTACTGCTGTTCTGTCTCTATGAGCTGACTAGCAGTATGGTCCTGGTACTGCTGTTTTGTCTCTATGAGCTGACTAGCAGTATGGTCCTGGTACTGCTGTTCTGTCTCTATGAGCTGACTAGCAGCATGGTCCTGGTACTGCTGTTCTGTCTCTATGAGCTGACTAGCAGTATGGTCCTGGTACTGCTGTTCTGTCTCTATGAGCTGACTAGCAGTATGGTCCTGGTACTACTGTTCTGTCTCTATGAGCTGACTAGCAGTATGGTCCTGGTACTGCTGTTCTGTCTCTATGAGCTGACTAGCAGCATGGTCCTGGGAACTTCTGAGAGGAGACCAGCGGCTCTGGGACTGTTGTAAAGACCCTACAGCTGACTGAGAGGAGACCAGATGCTCTGGGACTGTTGTAAAGACCCTACAGCTGACTGAGAGGAGACCAGCCCTGCTCCCTATATAGTGCACTACTTTATAATACAGCCCTATTCCCTATATAGTGCACTACTTTATACTACAGCCCTATTCCCTATATAGTGCACTACTTTATACTACAGCCCTATTCCCTATATGGTGCACTACTTTTGGACAGGACCCATAGGGAATAGGTTGCCATTTGAGCCGCTGACATAGTGGCAGGAGAACACAGAGGAAGACGAGGGAAGGCCTCCTCGTTGTGCTGAAAACAACCAAGTACACGCAGCAACACAACGCCAGGGGCTGGTAACTCATCAGACTGGTATAAAGTCTCATAAGGACAGGGTTTATACCAGTCTAGATAACACAGTTCCTTATTGTACTGAGACTGGTATATAGTCTCATAAGGACAGGGTTTATACCAGTCTAGATAACACAGTTCCTTATTGTACTGAGACTGGTATAAAGTCTCATAAGGACAGGGTTTATACCAGTCTAGATAACACAGTTCCTTATTGTACTGAGACTGGTATATAGTCTCATAAGGACAGGGTTTATACCAGTCTAGCTAACACAGTTCCTTATTGTACTGAGACTGGTATAAAGTCTCATAAGGACAGGGTTTATACCAGTCTAGATAACACAGTTCCTTATTGTACTGAGACTGGTATAAAGTCTCATAAGGACAGGGTTTATACCAGTCTAGATAACACAGTTCCTTATTGTACTGAGACTGGTATAAAGTCTCATAAGGACAGGGTTTATACCAGTCTAGATAACACAGTTCCTTATTGTACTGAGACTGGTATAAAGTCTCATAAGGACAGGGTTTATACCAGTCTAGATAACACAGTTCCTTATTGTACTGAGACTGGTATATAGTCTCATAAGGACAGGGTTTATACCAGTCTAGCTAACACAGTTCCTTATTGTACTGAGACTGGTATATAGTCTCATAAGGACAGGGTTTATACCAGTCTAGATAACACAGTTCCTTATTGTACTGAGACTGGTATATAGTCTCATAAGGACAGGGTTTATACCAGTCTAGCTAACACAGTTCCTTATTGTACTGAGACTGGTATATAGTCTCATAAGGACAGGGTTTATACCAGTCTAGATAACACAGTTCCTTATTGTACTGAGACTGGTATATAGTCTCATAAGGACAGGGTTTATACCAGTCTAGATAACACAGTTCCTTATTGTACTGAGACTGGTATAAAGTCTCATAAGGACAGGGTTTATACCAGTCTCACACCCATCTTTCCTCTGAGTTGAAACGTATTAATCACAACAACAGTGCTTATTGACTCTTATAATAACCTCTTATTAGCTCTTATAATAACCTCTTATTAGCTCTTATAATAACCTCTTATTAACTCTTATAATAACCTCTTATTAACTCTTATAATAACCTCTTATTAGCTCTTATAATAACCTCTTATTAATCACAACAACAGTGCTTATTGACTCTTATAATAACCTCTTATTAGCTCTTATAATAACCTCTTATTAGCTCTTATAATAACCTCTTATTAACTCTTATAATAACCTCTTATTAACTCTTATAATAACCTCTTATTAGCTCTTATAATAACCTCTTATTAGCTCTTATAATCACCTCTTATTAATCACAACAGTTTTGATTTACTCTAATATTAAGCTCTAATGAATCACAACAACGGTTCTCATTACCTCTTGTAATTGTGACCTGACTAACACACTCAGCTCTTATTAGAAGCTGTTATTAGAAGCTGTTATTATCCACACAGCAGGTCAACAGCTATCACATGGAGGCCTGCAGACGCCCCAGCATGGGGTAGCACCTGCTGTACTTCATTAGGGCTTCTACTGAGTCCCTGGAACCCCATTAAATCATTAAAGACTGCAGCCACCCAGATCATAGACTGTTCCCTCTGCTTCTGCTGAGTCCCTGGAACCCCATTAAATCATTAAAGACTCCAGCTACCCAGGTCATAGACTGTTCCCTCTGCTGAGTCCCCAGAACCCCATTACATCATTAAAGACTCCAGCCACCCAGATCATAGACTGTTCCCTCTGCTGAGTCCCCAGAACCCCATTAAATCATTAAAGACTCCAGCCACCCAGATCATAGACTGTCCCTCTGCTTCTGCTGAGTCCCCAGAACCACATTACATCATTAAAGACTCCAGCCACCCAGGTCATAGACTGATCTCTCTGCTGAGTCCCTGGAACCCCATTAAATCATTAAAGACTCCAGCCACCCAGGTCATAGACCATGGGTGTCAAACTCTGGCCCGCGGGCCAAATTTGGCCCTTGGGGTAATTATATTTGGCCCGCGAGACAATACCAAATTACTACTAGAGCTGGCCCGCCGGTATTATACAGCGCATTCACCGCTAATACTACGAATCCCATAATGCTCTGCTGTTGTTTTCGCGCGCCAATCAGGACAGGACCCAGAAACGCCCTCTGTGACAGTAGTCATAGCAACATAGACGCTACAACTGTCAGCGCGCTATCCCTTCCCAAAAATGGCGAAAAGAAAGGCAGAAAACAGGAGCTTTCTGGACAAGTGGGAGGCAGAATATCTGTTTACATATGTAAAAGACAAACCTGTTTGTCTTGTTTGTGGAGTCAACGTGGCTGTAAGTAAGGAGTACAACATTAGACGACACTATGAAACGAAACACCATGACAAATACAAGGACATGGACATGACTCAAAGGAGCCAGAAAGTAGAGGAGATGAAAAGAAGTTTGGTTTCACAACAGAATATGTTCAAAAAAGCCACATCACAAAGTGAGGCTGCTGTAAAGGCTAGTTATATAGTGGCAGCAGAGATCGCAAAATCAGCCCGGCCCTTTAATGAGGGAGAGTTCGTGAAAAAGTGCATGATGAAAGTTTGTGACCTCGTATGCCCAGAGAAAAAGCAAGCATTTTCAAACGTGAGCCTGAGCAGGAACACAGTAGCTGATCGCACATGTGATCTTGCCACCAATCTGTATGACCAGCTGATGGAAAAGGGAAAAGATTTCGTTGCGTTCTCCCTCGCTGTGGATGAGAGCTGCGACGCATCTGGAAAAAGTTTATTTTGGTATTTAAATCAGAAGGCTGCAAATAGAAAAGAGGCATACGATTTTTATTTAAATTTTATTTATTTAATAAATGAATGCCATTGATGTGTTTTTTCATTTGAAATTCGATTTTGCATGTCTCCACTATTAAATTATATATTGTATGGTAATAAGCGATGCTTGTTCCATATTCAATGTTAAAGCAAAACTTGTTTGGGTCCATATTAAAAGGTTCATTTGTTCAATGTTGGCCCGCGACTTTGTTCAGGTTTTACATTTTGGCCCACTGGGTATTTGAGTTTGACACCCCTGTCATAGACTGTTCCCTCTGCTGAGTCCCTGGAACCCCATTAAATCATTAAAGATTCCAGCCACCCAGGTCATAGACTGTTCTCTCTGCTGAGTCCCTGGAACCCCATTAAATCATTAAAGACTCCAGCCACCCAGGTCATAGACTGTTCCCTCTGCTGAGTCCCTGGAACCCCATTAAATCATTAAAGACTCCAGCCACCCAGGTCATAGACTGTTCTCTCTGCTGAGTCCCCGGAACCCCATTAAATCATTAAAGACTCCAGCCACCCAGGTCATAGACCGTTCCCTCTGCTGAGTCCCTGGAACCCCATTAAATCATTAAAGACTCCAGCCACCCAGGTCATAGACTGTTCCCTCTGCTGAGTCCCTGGAACCCCATTAAATCATTAAAGACTCCAGCCACCCAGGTCATAGACTGTTCTCTCTGCTAAAGCACAGCAAGCGGTACCGGTGCAACAAGTCTGACACCAACAGGCTCCTGAACAGCTTTCAACCCCATAAGACTGTTAAATATATAACTAAACAGTTAACTAGATGGTTACATAGGTGTTCTCTACATCATCACAGTATGTCCTGTGTTCTCTACCTCATCACAGTATGTCCTGTACCAGGTGTTCTCTACCTCATCACAGTATGTCCTGTACCAGGTGTTCTCTACCTCATCACAGTATGTCCTGTACCAGGTGTTCTCTACCTCATCACAGTATGTCCTGTACCAGGTGTTCTCTACATCATCACAGTATGTCCTGTACCAGGTGTTCTCTACCTCATCACAGTATGTCCTGTACCAGGTGTTCTCTACCTCATCACAGTATGTCCTGTGTTCTCTACATCATCACAGTATGTCCTGTACCAGGTGTTCTCTACCTCATCACAGTATGTCCTGTACCAGGTGTTCTCTACATCACCACAGTATGTCCTGTACCAGGTGTTCTCTACCTCATCACAGTATGTCCTGTACCAGGTGTTCTCTACCTCATCACAGTATGTCCTGTACCAGGTGTTCTCTACATCACCACAGTATGTCCTGTACCAGGTGTTCTCTACATCATCACAGTATGTCCTGTACCAGGTGTTCTCTACAGTTTGCTATTTGTAATAGTTTTTGTTTGTATGTACTATGGATCCCCATTAGCTGCTGCCAAGGCAGCACAATTTATAGTAGTATATAATATAGTACTATAGTAATATAGTAGGCTTAAATTGAAAATATGGCACATAGGAGTGGAAATATCGTCCTCTATTATCCTCAGTAATTTTCCATCCAAGTTGTCAGACCCTGGTGGCTTGTCATTGTTGATAGACAATAATCTTTTTTTCACCTCTTCCACACTGACTTTACAGAATTCAGAATTACAATGCTTCTCTTTCATAATTTGGTCAGATGTACATGGATGTGTAGTGTCAGTGTTTGTTGCTGGCATGTCCTGTCTACATTTGCTAATCTTGCCAATAAAAAAGCCCTTAAAGTAGTTGTCAATATGAGTTGGTTTTGTGATGAATGTCTGTTTTGTATTTGTTACTATTAGTCGTGCAGTACCAGGTAACAGCTGCTCCTGGGCCATTGAATAAATGTCCACAGTAACCTGATATTCTGTGTAGTCTGTATTTACAACTTAAAGGCTTGTTATAAATGTTCAGAACACATTTGTCACTTCTTTTTTTGTTATTTACTGATTATTTCATGGAAAGAAGCAATTCTAAATGGTCATTGGGGACAAATTGGTTCAATTATGTTTATTCAGTTTAGTCACATGATTTACAGTACTGTTTGCCGATCAGCTGTACAGCCAGACTTATTTGCCACACCTTTTGCCTCATCCCTCTCAACCATGCAACTTTTTAATCCCTCATCAATCCAAGGGGATTTAACAGTTTTTACAGTCATTTTCTTAATGGGTGTTTATTAGTAACTGGAATAAGTAGTTCCATAAATGTGTCTAGTGTAGCGTCTGGTTGCTCCTCATTACACACCACAGACCAACAAATACTATTTACATCAACTACATAGGAATCACTACAGAACTCCTTGTATGTCCTCTTATACACTATATAAGGCTATACTATTATATTATTCAGCTGTCATTCCAGGGCAGCACATTCAGACAATGTGGAGCAGAAGGCAAACAGCCATATGATGAAGCAACAAGTGGAACCAGCCAGAGGAATAAACATGTATGATAGCCGATGTACAAAAACCACATCACAAAGAACACAGCCAGTACTCCCTCCTCTCCTCAGATCACTAAATAACTAACAACTCAGCATTAGCACTAAATAGCAAGCAGCCATCTCTCTCAGTCAGCGACCCAATGCATTGACACCAGCCTCTCTATAGTCTTAACTCCAACACACCAGTCTCTCTGTTTACTGCTGCCCTAGAGAACATGTCTTTACTCCTACAGGCTAGTCTCTGTTTACTGCTGCCCTAGAGAACATGTCTTTACTCCTACAGACTAGTCTCTGTTTACTGCTGCCCTAGAGAACATGTCTTTACTCCTACAGACTAGTCTCTGTTTACTGCTGCCCTAGAGAACATGTCTTTACTCCTACAGACTAGTCTCTGTTTACTGCTGCCCTAGAGAACATGTCTTTACTCCTACAGACTAGTCTCTGTTTACTGCTGCGCTAGAGAACATGTCTTTACTCCTACAGACTAGTCTCTGTTTAATGCTGCCCTAGAGAACATGTCTTTACTCCTACAGACTAGTCTCTGTTTACTGCTGCCCTAGAGAACATGTCTTTACTCCTACAGACTAGTCTCTGTTTACTGCTGCCCTAGAGAACATGTCTTTACTCCTACAGACTAGTCTCTGTTTACTGCTGCCCTACAGAACATGTCTTTACTCCTACAGACTAGTCTCTGTTTACTGCTGCCCTAGAGAACATGTCTTTACTCCTACAGACTAGTCTCTCTGTTTACTGCTGCCCTAGAGAGAACATGTCTTTACTCCTACAGACTAGTCTCTGTTTACTGCTGCTCTAGAGAGAACATGTCTTTACTCCTACAGACTAGTCTCTGTTTACTGCTGCCCTAGAGAACATGTCTTTACTCCTACAGACTAGTCTCTGTTTACTGCTGCCCTAGAGAACATGTCTTTACTCCTACAGACTAGTCTCTGTTTACTGCTGCCCTAGAGAACATGTCTTTACCTTCTTTCCTTTCTTCTTACGGTGAGCAGCCGTCTTCCCAGAGTCCTTCTCCTTGGCTTCCTCACTCATGTTGCTGTCTGCGCTCCTCCGCTAATTAATCCAACATGAAGACTAGAGCAGGGCTACTGTCCGACTGGTCCATTCAGAGAGGAGAGGTGGCCAGCTGGTTGATCGAGAGGTTGAGGAGCTCTCTCTCACTCTCTTTCTCACTCAATCACTCACTCACACAAAACAACTCTCTCTCTCAGCTCCACTTCCTCTGTTCTCTCTCTGCATCCCTCTATCTCCCACACACTCCACAAGTTAGAGTGTCAGAGCAGCAACAGGCAGGAGAATCAAATAAATTAATATCCTTGAGAATCAATAATCCGTGGGCTCAGTATCTCTCTCAGCGTGGTGGTTGGTTGGTTGTTGGCCGCTGCTGCCTTCCAGCCCACACCTGTTGCTCCACTCTGTCAGTCTATAGACCATCTCTGTTGATCCACTCTGTCTGTCTATAGACCAACCCTGTTGCTCCACTCTGTCAGTCTATAGACCATCTCTGTTGATCCACTCTGTCTGTCTATAGACCAACCCTGTTGCTCCACTCTGTCAGTCTATAGACCTATACTGTTGCTCCACTCTGTCAGTCTATAGACCAACCCTGTTGCTCCACTCTGTCAGTCTATAGACCTATACTGTTGCTCCACTCTGTCAGTCTATAGACCTATACTGTTGCTCCACTCTGTCAGTCTATAGACCAACCCTGTTGCTCCACTCTGTCAGTCTATAGACCAACCCTGTTGCTCCACTCTGTCAGTCTATAGACCAACCCTGTTGCTCCACTCTGTCTG
>NC_092088.1:110438390-110442205 GCF_045679555.1 Salvelinus alpinus
TGAATGGTAGATAGCTGAGAGGTCTTTACTAGTGAATGGTAGATAGCTGAGAGGTATTTACTAGTGAATGGTAGATAGCTGAGAGGTCTTTACTAGTGAATGGTAGATAGCTGAGAGGTATTTACTAGTGAATGGTAGATAGCTGAGAGGTCTTTACTAGTGAATGGTAGATAGCTGAGAGGTATTTACTAGTGAATGGTAGATAGCTGAGAGGTCTTTACTAGTGAATGGTAGATAGCTGAGAGGTATTTACTAGTGAATGGTAGATAGCTGAGAGGTCTTTACTAGTGAATGGTAGATGGCTGAGAGGTCTTTACTAGTGAATGGTAGATAGCTGAGAGGTCTTTACTAGTGAATGGTAGATAGCTGAGAGGTATTTACTAGTGAATGGCTGAGAGGTCTTTACTAGTGAATGGTAGATAGCTGAGAGGTCTTTACTAGTGAATGGTAGATAGCTGAGAGGTATTTACTAGTGAATGGTAGATAGCTGAGAGGTATTTACTAGAGAATGGTAGATAGCTGAGAGGTCTTTACTAGTGAATGGTAGATAGCTGAGAGGTCTTTACTAGTGAATGGTAGATAGCTGAGAGGTCTTTACTAGTGAATGGTAGATAGCTGAGAGGTCTTTACTAGTGAATGGTAGATAGCTGAGAGGTCTTTACTAGTGAATGGTAGATAGCTGAGAGGTCTTTAATAGTGAATGGTAGATAGCTGAGAGGTCTTTACTAGTGAATGGTAGATAGCTGAGAGGTCTTTACTAGTTGTAGATAGCTGAGAGGTCTTTACTAGTGAATAGCTGAGAGGTCTTTACTAGTGAATGGTAGATAGCTGAGAGGTCTTTAATAGTGAATGGTAGATAGCTGAGAGGTCTTTACTAGTGAATGGTAGATAGCTGAGAGGTCTTTACTAGTGAATGGTAGATAGCTGAGAGGTCTTTACTAGTGAATGGTAGATAGCTGAGAGGTCTTTACTAGTGAATGGTAGATAGCTGAGAGGTCTTTACTAGTGAATGGTAGATAGCTGAGAGGTCTTTACTAGTGAATGGTAGATAGCTGAGAGGTCTTTAATAGTGAATGGTAGATAGCTGAGAGGTCTTTACTAGTGAATGGTAGATAGCTGAGAGGTCTTTACTAGTGAATGGTAGATAGCTGAGATGTCTTTACTAGTGAATGGTAGATAGCTGAGAGGTCTTTACTAGTGAATGGTAGATAGCTGAGAGGTCTTTACTAGTGAATGGTAGATAGCTGAGAGGTCTTTACTAGTGAATGGTAGATAGCTGAGAGGTCTTTACTAGTGAATGGCAGATAGCTGAGAGGTCTTTACTAGTGAATGGTAGATAGCTGAGAGGTCTTTACTAGTGAATGGTAGATAGCTGAGAGGTCTTTACTAGTGAATGGTAGATAGCTGAGAGGTCTTTACTAGTGAATGGTAGATAGCTGAGATGTCTTTACTAGTGAATGGTAGATAGCTGAGAGGTCTTTACTAGTGAATGGTAGATAGCTGAGAGGTATTTACTAGTGAATGGTAGATAGCTGAGAGGTCTTTACTAGTGAATGGCTGAGAGGTCTTTACTAGTGAATGGTAGATAGCTGAGAGGTCTTTAATAGTGAATGGTAGATAGCTGAGAGGTCTTTACTAGTGAATGGTAGATAGCTGAGAGGTCTTTAATAGTGAATGGTAGATAGCTGAGAGGTCTTTAATAGTGAATGGTAGATAGCTGAGAGGTCTTTAATAGTGAATGGTAGATAGCTGAGAGGTCTTTAATAGTGAATGGTAGATAGCTGAGAGGTCTTTACTAGTGAATGGTAGATAGCTGAGAGGTCTTTACTAGTGAATGGTAGATAGCTGAGAGGTCTTTACTAGTGAATGGTAGATGGCTGAGAGGTATTTACTAGTGAATGGTAGATAGCTGAGAGGTCTTTACTAGTGAATGGTAGATAGCTGAGAGGTCTTTACTAGTGAATGGTAGATAGCTGAGACGTCTTTACTAGTGAATGGCTGAGAGGTCTTTACTAGTGAATGGTAGATAGCTGAGAGGTCTTTACTAGTGAATGGTAGATGGCTGAGAGGTATTTACTAGTGAATGGTAGATAGCTGAGAGGTCTTTACTAGTGAATGGTAGATAGCTGAGAGGTCTTTACTAGTGAATGGTAGATGGCTGAGAGGTATTTACTAGTGAATGGTAGATAGCTGAGAGGTCTTTACTAGTGAATGGTAGATAGCTGAGAGGTCTTTACTAGTGAATGGTAGATAGCTGAGAGGTCTTTACTAGTGAATGGTAGATAGCTGAGAGGTATTTACTAGTGAATGGTAGATAGCTGAGAGGTCTTTACTAGTGAATGGCTGAGAGGTCTTTACTAGTGAATGGTAGATAGCTGAGAGGTCTTTAATAGTGAATGGTAGATAGCTGAGAGGTCTTTACTAGTGAATGGTAGATAGCTGAGAGGTCTTTAATAGTGAATGGTAGATAGCTGAGAGGTCTTTAATAGTGAATGGTAGATAGCTGAGAGGTCTTTAATAGTGAATGGTAGATAGCTGAGAGGTCTTTAATAGTGAATGGTAGATAGCTGAGAGGTCTTTACTAGTGAATGGTAGATAGCTGAGAGGTCTTTACTAGTGAATGGTAGATAGCTGAGAGGTCTTTACTAGTGAATGGTAGATGGCTGAGAGGTATTTACTAGTGAATGGTAGATAGCTGAGAGGTCTTTACTAGTGAATGGTAGATAGCTGAGAGGTCTTTACTAGTGAATGGTAGATAGCTGAGACGTCTTTACTAGTGAATGGTAGATAGCTGAGAGGTCTTTACTAGTGAATGGCTGAGAGGTCTTTACTAGTGAATGGTAGATAGCTGAGAGGTCTTTACTAGTGAATGGCTGAGAGGTCTTTACTAGTGAATGGTAGATAGCTGAGAGGTATTTACTAGTGAATGGTAGATAGCTGAGAGGTCTTTACTAGTGAATGGCTGAGAGGTCTTTACTAGTGAATGGTAGATGGCTGAGAGGTCTTTACTAGTGAATGGTAGATAGCTGAGAGGTCTTTAATAGTGAATGGCTGAGAGGTCTTTACTAGTGAATGGTAGATGGCTGAGAGGTCTTTACTAGTGAATGGTAGATAGCTGAGAGGTATTTACTAGTGAATGGCTGAGAGGTCTTTACTAGTGAATGGTAGATGGCTGAGAGGTCTTTACTAGTGAATGGTAGATAGCTGAGAGGTCTTTACTAGTGAATGGCTGAGAGGTATTTACTAGTGAATGGTAGATAGCTGAGAGGTCTTTACTAGTGAATGGCAGATAGCTGAGAGGTATTTACTAGTGAATGGTAGATAGCTGAGAGGTCTTTACTAGTGAATGGTAGATAGCTGAGAGGTATTTACTAGTGAATGGTAGATAGCTGAGAGGTCTTTACTAGTGAATGGTAGATAGCTGAGAGGTCTTTACTAGTGAATGGTAGATAGCTGAGAGGTCTTTACTAGTGAATGGCTGAGAGGTCTTTACTAGTGAATGGTAGATGGCTGAGAGGTCTTTACTAGTGAATGGTAGATGGCTGAGAGGTCTTTACTAGTGAATGGTAGATAGCTGAGAGGTCTTTACTAGTGAATGGCTGAGAGGTCTTTACTAGTGAATGGTAGATGGCTGAGAGGTCTTTACTAGTGAATGGTAGATAGCTGAGAGGTCTTTACTAGTGAATGGTAGATAGCTGAGAGGTCTTTACTAGTGAATGGCTGAGAGGTCTTTACTAGTGAATGGTAGATAGCTGAGAGGTCTTTACTAGTGAATGGTAGATGGCTGAGAGGTCTTTACTAGTGAATGGTAGATG
>NC_092088.1:110442305-110464805 GCF_045679555.1 Salvelinus alpinus
AACGTTTCCACATAATGATGTTTGGCAAGAAAAGATGTTTGAGAGGATTGAGAATTGACTGTTCCATGTAAATGTGGGTTACATAGCAATACCCTTCGTCAGAATAAAGAAATCATTTAGAAACATGAAGTAGTTGTGTGTGAGTACTATTTATAATTTATATAATGTTATAATGCATAATGCACTGGAAGGTAGTTTATTAGGATCACGTTGCAGAAGAGAATGCTCCATAGCTTCAATACCACCCTCGTGTGGAATATGTGTATAACGACTCAACATCAAAAGTAACTAACAAGGTATTCTCAGGGAGAGGATCAAAAGATTATATGATAGAGACCATACTGCTGGTGTCCTTTAGGAGGGGAGCTGTTCTGAGACCATACTGCTGGTGTCCTTTAGGAGGGGAGCTGTTCTGAGACCATACTGCTGGTGTCCTTTAGGAGGGGAGCTGTTCTGAGACCATACTGCTGGTGTCCTTTACAAAGGAGGGGAGCTGTTCTGAGACCATACTGCTGGTGTCCTTTAGGAGGGGAGCTGTTCTGAGACCATACTGCTGGTGTCCTTTACAAAGGAGGGGAGCTGTTCTGAGATCATACTGCTGGTGTCCTTTAGGAGGGGAGCTGTTCTGAGATCATACTGCTGGTGTCCTTTAGGAGGGGAGCTGTTCTGAGACCATACTGCTGGTGTCCTTTAGGAGGGGAGCTGTTCTGAGATCATACTGCTGGTGTCCTTTAGGAGGGGAGCTGTTCTGAGACCATACTGCTGGTGTCCTTTAGGAGGGGAGCTGTTCTGAGACCATACTGCTGGTGTCCTTTAGGAGGGGAGCTGTTCTGAGATCATACTGCTGGTGTCCTTTAGGAGGGGAGCTGTTCTGAGACCATACTGCTGGTGTCCTTTAGGAGGGGAGCTGTTCTGAGATCATACTGCTGGTGTCCTTTACAAAGGAGGGGAGCTGTTCTGAGACCATACTGCTGGTGTCCTTTAGGAGGGGAGCTGTTCTGAGATCATACTGCTGGTGTCCTTTACAAAGGAGGGGAGCTGTTCTGAGACCATACTGCTGGTGTCCTTTAGTAGGGGAGCTGTTCTGAGACCATACTGCTGGTGTCCTTTAGTAGGGGAGCTGTTCTGAGACCATACTGCTGGTGTCCTTTAGGAGGGGAGCTGTTCTGAGACCATACTGCTGGTGTCCTTTAGGAGGGGAGCTGTTCTGAGACCATACTGCTGGTGTCCTTTAGGAGGGGAGCTGTTCTGAGACCATACTGCTGGTGTCCTTTAGGAGGGGAGCTGTTCTGAGACCATACTGCTGGTGTCCTTTAGGAGGGGAGCTGTTCTGAGACCATACTGCTGGTGTCCTTTAGGAGGGGAGCTGTTCTGAGACCATACTGCTGGTGTCCTTTAGGAGGGGAGCTGTTCTGAGACCATACTGCTGGTGTCCTTTAGGAGGGGAGCTGTTCTGAGACCATACTGCTGGTGTCCTTTAGGAGGGGAGCTGTTCTGAGACCATACTGCTGGTGTCCTTTAGGAGGGGAGCTGTTCTGAGACCATACTGCTGGTGTCCTTTAGGAGGGGAGCTGTTCTGAGACCATACTGCTGGTGTCCTTTAGGAGGGGAGCTGTTCTGAGACCATACTGCTGGTGTCCTTTAGGAGGGGAACTGTTCTGAGACCATACTGCTGGTGTCCTTTAGGAGGGGAGCTGTTCTGAGATCATACTGCTGGTGTCCTTTAGGAGGGGAGCTGTTCTGAGATCATACTGCTGGTGTCCTTTAGGAGGGGAGCTGTTCTGAGACCATACTGCTGGTGTCCTTTAGGAGGGGAGCTGTTCTGAGACCATACTGCTGGTGTCCTTTAGGAGGGGAGCTGTTCTGAGACCATACTGCTGGTGTCCTTTAGGAGGGGAGCTGTTCTGAGACCATACTGCTGGTGTCCTTTAGGAGGGGAGCTGTTCTGAGACCATACTGCTGGTGTCCTTTAGGAGGGGAGCTGTTCTGAGACCATACTGCTGGTGTCCTTTAGGAGGGGAGCTGTTCTGAGATCATACTGCTGGTGTCCTTTAGGAGGGGAGCTGTTCTGAGATCATACTGCTGGTGTCCTTTAGGAGGGGAGCTGTTCTGAGACCATACTGCTGGTGTCCTTTAGGAGGGGAGCTGTTCTGAGACCATACTGCTGGTGTCCTTTAGGAGGGGAGCTGTTCTGAGACCATACTGCTGGTGTCCTTTAGGAGGGGAGCTGTTCTGAGACCATACTGCTGGTGTCCTTTAGGAGGGGAGCTGTTCTGAGACCATACTGCTGGTGTCCTTTAGGAGGGGAGCTGTTCTGAGACCATACTGCTGGTGTCCTTTACAAAGGAGGGGAGCTGTTCTGAGATCATACTGCTGGTGTCCTTTAGGAGGGGAGCTGTTCTGAGATCATACTGCTGGTGTCCTTTAGGAGGGGAGCTGTTCTGAGACCATACTGCTGGTGTCCTTTAGGAGGGGAGCTGTTCTGAGATCATACTGCTGGTGTCCTTTAGGAGGGGAGCTGTTCTGAGATCATACTGCTGGTGTCCTTTAGGAGGGGAGCTGTTCTGAGACCATACTGCTGGTGTCCTTTAGGAGGGGAGCTGTTCTGAGATCATACTGCTGGTGTCCTTTAGGAGGGGAGCTGTTCTGAGACCATACTGCTGGTGTCCTTTAGGAGGGGAGCTGTTCTGAGATCATACTGCTGGTGTCCTTTACAAAGGAGGGGAGCTGTTCTGAGACCATACTGCTGGTGTCCTTTAGGAGGGGAGCTGTTCTGAGACCATACTGCTGGTGTCCTTTAGGAGGGGAGCTGTTCTGAGACCATACTGCTGGTGTCCTTTAGGAGGGGAGCTGTTCTGAGACCATACTGCTGGTGTCCTTTAGGAGGGGAGCTGTTCTGAGACCATACTGCTGGTGTCCTTTAGGAGGGGAGCTGTTCTGAGATCATACTGCTGGTGTCCTTTACAAAGGAGGGGAGCTGTTCTGAGACCATACTGCTGGTGTCCTTTAGTAGGGGAGCTGTTCTGAGACCATACTGCTGGTGTCCTTTAGGAGGGGAGCTGTTCTGAGACCATACTGCTGGTGTCCTTTAGGAGGGGAGCTGTTCTGAGACCATACTGCTGGTGTCCTTTAGGAGGGGAGCTGTTCTGAGACCATACTGCTGGTGTCCTTTAGGAGGGGAGCTGTTCTGAGACCATACTGCTGGTGTCCTTTAGGAGGGGAGCTGTTCTGAGATCATACTGCTGGTGTCCTTTAGGAGGGGAGCTGTTCTGAGACCATACTGCTGGTGTCCTTTAGGAGGGGAGCTGTTCTGAGACCATACTGCTGGTGTCCTTTAGGAGGGGATCTGTTCTGAGACCATACTGCTGGTGTCCTTTAGGAGGGGAGCTGTTCTGAGACCATACTGCTGGTGTCCTTTAGGAGGGGAGCTGTTCTGAGACCATACTGCTGGTGTCCTTTAGGAGGGGAGCTGTTCTGAGATCATACTGCTGGTGTCCTTTAGGAGGGGAGCTGTTCTGAGACCATACTGCTGGTGTCCTTTAGGAGGGGAGCTGTTCTGAGACCATACTGCTGGTGTCCTTTACAAAGGAGGAGAGCTGTTCTGAGACCATACTGCTGGTGTCCTTTAGGAGGGGAGCTGTTCTGAGATCATACTGCTGGTGTCCTTTAGGAGGGGAGCTGTTCTGAGACCATACTGCTGGTGTCCTTTAGGAGGGGAGCTGTTCTGAGACCATACTGCTGGTGTCCTTTAGGAGGGGAGCTGTTCTGAGACCATACTGCTGGTGTCCTTTAGGAGGGGAGCTGTTCTGAGACCATACTGCTGGTGTCCTTTAGGAGGGGAGCTGTTCTGAGATCATACTGCTGGTGTCCTTTAGGAGGGGAGCTGTTCTGAGACCATACTGCTGGTGTCCTTTAGTAGGGGAGCTGTTCTGAGACCATACTGCTGGTGTCCTTTAGTAGGGGAGCTGTTCTAAGACCATACTGCTGGTGTCCTTTAGGAGGGGAGCTGTTCTGAGACCATACTGCTGGTGTCCTTTAGTAGGGGAGCTGTTCTGAGACCATACTGCTGGTGTCCTTTAGTAGGGGAGCTGTTCTGAGACCATACTGCTGGTGTCCTTTAGGAGGGGAGCTGTTCTGAGACCATACTGCTGGTGTCCTTTAGGAGGGGAGCTGTTCTGAGACCATACTGCTGGTGTCCTTTAGGAGGGGAGCTGTTCTGAGACCATACTGCTGGTGTCCTTTAGGAGGGGAGCTGTTCTGAGACCATACTGCTGGTGTCCTTTAGGAGGGGAGCTGTTCTGAGATCATACTGCTGGTGTCCTTTAGGAGGGGAGCTGTTCTGAGACCATACTGCTGGTGTCCTTTAGGAGGGGAGCTGTTCTGAGACCATACTGCTGGTGTCCTTTAGGAGGGGAGCTGTTCTGAGATCATACTGCTGGTGTCCTTTACTAAGGAGGGGAGCTGTTCTGAGACCATACTGCTGGTGTCCTTTAGGAGGGGAGCTGTTCTGAGACCATACTGCTGGTGTCCTTTACAAAGGAGGGGAGCTGTTCTGAGACCATACTGCTGGTGTCCTTTAGGAGGGGAGCTGTTCTGAGACCATACTGCTCGTGTCCTTTAGGAGGGGAGCTGTTCTGAGACCATACTGCTGGTGTCCTTTAGGAGGGGAGCTGTTCTGAGATCATACTGCTGGTGTCCTTTAGGAGGGGAGCTGTTCTGAGATCATACTGCTGGTGTCCTTTACAAAGGAGGGGAGCTGTTCTGAGATCATACTGCTGGTGTCCTTTAGGAGGGGAGCTGTTCTGAGATCATACTGCTGGTGTCCTTTAGGAGGGGAGCTGTTCTGAGACCATACTGCTGGTGTCCTTTAGGAGGGGAGCTGTTCTGAGACCATACTGCTGGTGTCCTTTAGGAGGGGAGCTGTTCTGAGACCATACTGCTGGTGTCCTTTAGGAGGGGAGCTGTTCTGAGACCATACTGCTGGTGTCCTTTAGGAGGGGAGCTGTTCTGAGACCATACTGCTGGTGTCCTTTAGGAGGGGAGCTGTTCTGAGATCATACTGCTGGTGTCCTTTAGGAGGGGAGCTGTTCTGAGATCATACTGCTGGTGTCCTTTAGGAGGGGAGCTGTTCTGAGACCATACTGCTGGTGTCCTTTAGGAGGGGAACTGTTCTGAGACCATACTGCTGGTGTCCTTTAGGAGGGGAGCTGTTCTGAGACCATACTGCTGGTGTCCTTTACAAAGGAGGGGAGCTGTTCTGAGACCATACTGCTGGTGTCCTTTAGGAGGGGAGCTGTTCTGAGACCATACTGCTGGTGTCCTTTAGGAGGGGAGCTGTTCTGAGACCATACTGCTGGTGTCCTTTAGGAGGGGAGCTGTTCTGAGACCATACTGCTGGTGTCCTTTAGGAGGGGAGCTGTTCTGAGACCATACTGCTGGTGTCCTTTAGGAGGGGAGCTGTTCTGAGACCATACTGCTGGTGTCCTTTAGGAGGGGAGCTGTTCTGAGACCATACTGCTGGTGTCCTTTACAAAGGAGGGGAGCTGTTCTGAGACCATACTGCTGGTGTCCTTTAGGAGGGGAGCTGTTCTGAGATCATACTGCTGGTGTCCTTTACAAAGGAGGGGAGCTGTTCTGAGACCATACTGCTGGTGTCCTTTACAAAGGAGGGGAGCTGTTCTGAGACCATACTGCTGGTGTCCTTTACAAAGGAGGGGAGCTGTTCTGAGACCATACTGCTGGTGTCCTTTAGGAGGGGATCTGTTCTGAGACCATACTGCTGGTGTCCTTTAGGAGGGGAGCTGTTCTGAGACCATACTGCTGGTGTCCTTTAGGAGGGGAGCTGTTCTGAGACCATACTGCTGGTGTCCTTTAGGAGGGGAGCTGTTCTGAGACCATACTGCTGGTGTCCTTTAGGAGGGGAGCTGTTCTGAGACCATACTGCTGGTGTCCTTTAGGAGGGGAGCTGTTCTGAGACCATACTGCTGGTGTCCTTTAGGAGGGGAGCTGTTCTGAGACCATACTGCTGGTGTCCTTTAGGAGGGGAGCTGTTCTGAGATCATACTGCTGGTGTCCTTTAGGAGGGGAGCTGTTCTGAGACCATACTGCTGGTGTCCTTTAGGAGGGGAGCTGTTCTGAGACCATACTGCTGGTGTCCTTTAGGAGGGGAGCTGTTCTGAGACCATACTGCTGGTGTCCTTTAGGAGGGGAGCTGTTCTGAGACCATACTGCTGGTGTCCTTTAGGAGGGGAGCTGTTCTGAGACCATACTGCTGGTGTCCTTTAGGAGGGGAGCTGTTCTGAGACCATACTGCTGGTGTCCTTTAGGAGGGGAGCTGTTCTGAGATCATACTGCTGGTGTCCTTTAGGAGGGGAGCTGTTCTGAGACCATACTGCTGGTGTCCTTTAGGAGGGGAGCTGTTCTGAGACCATACTGCTGGTGTCCTTTAGGAGGGGAGCTGTTCTGAGACCATACTGCTGGTGTCCTTTAGGAGGGGAGCTGTTCTGAGATCATACTGCTGGTGTCCTTTAGGAGGGGAGCTGTTCTGAGATCATACTGCTGGTGTCCTTTAGGAGGGGAGCTGTTCTGAGACCATACTGCTGGTGTCCTTTAGGAGGGGAGCTGTTCTGAGATCATACTGCTGGTGTCCTTTAGGAGGGGAGCTGTTCTGAGATCATACTGCTGGTGTCCTTTAGGAGGGGAGCTGTTCTGAGACCATACTGCTGGTGTCCTTTACAAAGGAGTGGATTCAACATGTCAATACCTCTACAACTAGTGATGAAGTCAATCTCTCCTCCACTTTGAACCAGGAGAGATTGACTTGCATATTATTAATGTTAGCTCTGTGTATATTTAAAGACAGACCTCTCCCCATCCTTGCTACTGTTGTATCAATATGTTTTGACCATGACAGTTTATAATCCAGGGTTACTCCAAGCAGTTTAGTCTCCTCAACCTCAATTTCCACATTATTCATTACAAGATTTAGTTGAGGTTTAGGGTTTACTGAATGATTTGTCCCAAACAAAATGCTTTTAGTTTTAGAAATATTTAGGACTAACTTATTCCTTGCCATCCATTCTGAAACTAACTGCAGCTCTTTGTTAAGTGTTGCAGTCATTTCAGTCGTTGTGGTCGCTGACGTGTAGTGTTGAGTCATCCACACACATAGACAAACTGGCTTTACTCAAAGCCAGTGGCATGTCATTAGTAAAGATTGAAAAAGTAAGGGGCCTAGACAGCTGCCCTGGGGAATTCCTGATTCTACCAGGATTATGTTGGAGAGGCTTCCATTAAAGAACACCCTCTGTGTTCTGTTAGACAGGTAACTCTTTATACACAATATAGCAGGGGGTGTAAAGACACATGCTTTTTTCCAGCAATAGACTGTGATCGAGAATGTCAAAAGCCGCACTGAAGTCTAACAAAACAGCCCCCACTATTTTTTTTATCATCAGTTTCTCTCAGCCAACCATCAGTCATTTCTGTAAGTGCTGTGCTTGTTGAATGTCCTTCCCTATAAGTGCTCTGAAAGTCTGTTGTCAACGTGTTTACTGTAAAATATAATTTTATCTGGTCAAACACAATTTTTCCAAAAGTTTACTAAGGGTTGGTAACAGGCTGATTGATCGGCTATTTGAGTCAGATAACTGGATTGGGGGCGGTATTTTGACGTCCGGATGAAAAGCGTGCCCAAAGTAAACTGCCTGCTACTCAGGCCCAGAAGCTAGGAAATGCATATAATTGGTAGATTTGGATAGAAAACACTCTAAAGTTTAAGAATAATATAAAATAATGTCTGTGAGTATAACAGAACTGAAATGGCAGGCGAAACCCCGAGGACAAACCATCCCCCCAAAAAATGTTTTCATCCTACCACTGATTTCAATGGCTGGCACTTTTATAATAGGGCGAAATCGTGCCCGATTGCAGTTCCTAGGGCTTCCACTAGATGTCAACAGTCTTTAGAAAGAGTTTCAGGCTGGTTTTGGGAAAAATGAGCCAGTAATGTTTGTTTTTCACGGTGGCTCCCATTTTGGCTGTAGTGTTTCCAAGCACGTGAATGAGAGCGCTTTATTTGGTCTTTTTCTCCGGTAAAGACAATAACGATTCTCCGTCTTAAATTGTATCGTTTATTTGCGTATTAGGGTACCTGAGGTTTGTTATAAACTTTGAGTGACTTGTTTGGATACGTTTATTGGTAACGTTTGGGATTCATTTTGTATGCATTTTGAAGGAGGGAAACCGAGTGGATTATTGACTGAAGCGCGCCAGCTAAACTGAGTTAAGGATATAAAGGACTTTATCAAACAAAAGGACCATTTGTAATGAAACTGGGACCTTTTGGAGTGCCAACAGAAGAAGATCTTCAAAGGTAAGGCATATATTATATCGCTATTTCTGACTTTCGTGTCGCAACTCCCTGGTTGAAAATGATTTGTTATGCATTTGTGTGCTGGGCGCTGTCCTCAGATAATCGCATGGTTTGCTTTCGCCGTAAAGCCTTTTTGAAATCTGACACGGCGGCTGGATTAACAACAAGTTAAGCTTTATTTTGATGCATTGCACTTGTGAATTCATGAAAGTTTAATATTTATAGTAATAGCGTCCGACTAATCTATATTTATAGTAATAGCGTCCCGCTAATCTATATTTATAGTAATAGCGTCCCGCTAATCTATATTTATAGTAATAGCGTCCCGCTAATCTATATTTATAGTAATAGCGTCCCACTAATCTATATTTATAGTAATAGCGTCCCACTAATCTATATTTATAGTAATAGCGTCCCACTAATCTATATTTATAGTAATAGCGTCCCACTAATCTATATTTATAGTAATAGCGTCCCACTAATCTATATTTATAGTAATAGCGTCCCACTAATCTATATTTATAGTAATAGCGTCCCACTAATCTATATTTATAGTAATAGCGTCCCACTAATCTATATTTATAGTAATAGCGTCCCACTAATCTATATTTATAGTAATAGCGTCCCACTAATCTATATTTATAGTAATAGCGTCCCACTAATCTATATTTATAGTAATAGCGTCCCGCTAGCATCCCACTAATCTATATTTATAGTAATAGCGTCCCACTAATCTATATTTATAGTAATAGCATCCCGCTAGCATCCCACTAATCTATATTTATAGTAATAGCGTCCCACTAATCTATATTTATAGTAATAGCGTCCCGCTAGCATCCCACTAATCTATATTTATAGTAATAGCGTCCCGCTAGCATCCCACTAATCCGCAAGAAGTTTTATGGGGTATTTACTATTCTTGGGTAGCGAAATGACTCTAGCTTCCCTCCAGGCCTGAGGGTACACACTTTCTAGTAGGCTTAAATTGAAGATTTGGCAAATAGGAGTGGCAATATCGTCTGCTATTATCCTCAGTCATTTTCCATCCAGATTGTCAGACCCCGGTGGCTTGTCATTGTTGATAGACAACAATACTTTTTTCACACTGACTTTTCAGAATTCAAAAGTACAATTCTTGTCTTTCATAATTTGGTCCGATATACTTGGATGTGTAGTGTCGGTGTTTGTTGCTGGCATATCATCCCTAAATTGCAAATGAAAAAGTCATTCAAGTAGTTGACAATATCAATGGGCTTTGTGATGAATGAGCCATCTGATTGAATGAGCCGTCTGATTGAATGAGCCATCTGATTCAATGAGCCATCTGATTCAATGAGCCATCTGATTCAATGAGCCATCTGATTCAATGAGCCATCTGATTCAATGAATGATGGAGCTGAGTTGGCTTTTTTTCCCCAAAATGTAATTTAAGGTGCCCCAAAGCTTTTTACCATCTTTTTACTTGGCCCCATGTTTTGGGATGTAGATGTGGACATCCGCCAGGCTCTGGAGAGGGAACCCACGCCTGCTACCTGCCCTCCTGAGTGCGTCTACTTTCCCACGGGGGTAAGGGATAGGCTGTTTACCTGGGTGCACACATCCCTCATCGCTGTACACCCAGGTATCACCTACACCATCCAATCCAATCCATCTCTGCTAAGTACTGATGGCCCACCTTGGCGCAGGACGTCACCCACTACGTCCAAACAACATTTCCCGGTACACTCCAGCAGGGAAACTCCTTCCCATGCCTCAGCGGTCTTGGTCTCATCTGTTCATAGACTTCGTCACTGATCTCACCCTCATGTTTCCCTCTTCAGGCCGGTGGTTCCTGGTCCCCTGATGCCGTCCCCCCACGACACCCCTCCGCCTCCCCTGGACATCGATGGGACCCCTGCCTCTACCGTCAGGTCCCTACTGGACTCCCGACATCCCTACTGAACGTTGTAGCGGTTGTGGGGGTCAGCTTCAGTACCTGGTGGACTGGGAGGGGTACGTTCCAGAGGAGCACTGTTGGGTCCCGGTGGCTGACATCCTGGACCCCAATATCGTCCGTGATTTTCATCTACGCCGTCTAGACCGGCCCGTTCCTCGCCCTCGGAACCATACTCCTGGTTGGCGTGGTTCTGTGGCTAGGGCCACACGACGGGGGTAGAGTCACGCCTACTCCCACTGCCTCTCTCTAGAGCTCGACGTCACCAGTCTACTAACCACTAGCCCTGGCACAATCATTCCGCACACCTGGACCTCATCACCCTGATTACTCCCCTTTTATTTAGCCCTCAGTAGCCTCAGTCATTAGGCAGTATTGGTTTTGTTTCATTTAGTTCTTAGCTTCTCCTGTTTTGTGTATCTGCCTTTATTATTAAAACCACCTTCTGCTTCCTGCTTCCTGCTTACGTTACAAGAACGGCAACATGGAGACATCAGTTCTGAATGTGAATCCATGATAACAATGACAGAGAAACCTGATTAACTAACAGACCCCAGGCCATTCCATGTAATTGATCTACTCCAAAGCTAGCACACCTGATTCAACTTGTCAACTAATCCTCGAGTCTTGAATGGCTTGTTCAGAGCAACAGCACAATTGTGAAACATCTGGGTGTCCCCGAGGAGAGGTTTGAGAAACACTGCAGTACATTACAGTAAAAAAAAAGTAGAGAAAGTCCTTTCAACATTGATTCAGAACCAAAAATGAACCAGAAAAGATGCATTTTCAACGTCCGGAAAATACATATTTTAAACTTCCTGAAAATACTTTCATTCAGAACCTAAAATGAACCTAACTTCAGCATCTGGAATTGTATCATATAATGTATTTTAAATGTAATTTTGCTTACTGGGTTCAGATTTTTGGGAACACACTAAAAAGTAATTTGACATTGTTGATTAGTCAGCATACATTTGGATTAAAATGGCATGAAGAAAATGCTAGCATATGTACACTCACTGCAATTCAACAAAAGGAGATGAGTTCCTGTAAGTTACCACAATCACACCATGAGTAGTTAATCGTAAAACATACACCTCTGCCTTTCTTTCTTCATTACTAGCTGCACGATGTACTGAGAACCCAGCTGGCTGTATGGACGGGGACAGTATATCTGGAGAGAGATGAGAACCCAGCTGGATGTATGGACGGGAACAGTATATCTGGAGAGAGATGAGAACCCAGCTGGATGTATGGACGGGAACAGTATATCTGGAGAGAGATGAGAACCCAGCTGGATGTATGGATGGGAATAGTGTATCTGGAGAGAGACATGATTCCGTGAAACAGAGTATGTTACAGTCCTTGATGTCTCTCTGGAAGGAGATCCTCGCCCTGAGCTCGTCTACTTTATTGTCCAGGAACTGAACATTAGCGAGTAATATACTCTGAAGTGGTGGATGGTATGCACGCCTCCTGAGTCAGACTAGACACTACACTGTCCTTCACTCAGCACATATGTGACTCATTTCAGGAAACTAGGCATTTGTCGCAAGTCATTTCTTCACAGGAGAGCCATCTTGAACCTAAACGTTTTTTAAATCAGAAATACAGATATTACACATTTAAAATGTTGTCAGAAAGTCGTTTTCATTTCAAGTTAAAGTGTACTGTTCGCTAGCTAGCTAACATTAGCTGGCTGGCTCGCTAGCTAATGTTACGTGTATGATCTGTGCAGTAATATTATTCGTATCTCAGAGCCATTTGCATTGCTAGTTATAGCCTAACGTTAGCTAGCTAACATTGAACCTGGTTGGTTAGCTACCTGCAGATTCATGCAGGGTAGTAACGTTATGAGTTGGGATTATGGTTCATTGTTTAGCTAGCTAGCTACATGTCTAAACAAAAGACACCACTATGCAAGTAACCATTTCAATAGAATGTTCATGATATCACTGCGACAACTGTCAATAGACGTCGCTGGTAAATTCGCTCTCATGTGAGTGTGCCAGAGAGCAGAATAACTGACGAATTTACAAATGCTCAACACCTGTTGAATGTGGCCGGTGTCAGTAAACATTGACAAAAAAACATAATTAAATTGTTGCCAGCAGCACAGTTGCAGTCACCAACACTCTGCTCTGCTAAGGCGAGTATTTTGTGTCTGGAGGTAGCTAGCCAATATTAGTCTGATAGCTTGGGTGCTTGACTGCTGTTGTTAGGTCAGAATGCTCAGATCAACCCTACTCCTCGGCCAGAGTGTCCAGTGTACTCTGAACGCTCCGAGAGCGAAACGCTCTGAATTTACAAATGGACAAGCTGACAACGCTCTGAGTTAACGAACACCCAGAGCACAATCTGGCACTCCAGATTACATTTACGAACACACCCGTAGTATAAACCAGCCTTTAGTCTTGAAATCTTTGATTGTTTAATACACAGCCTCACAGGTTAATCCTTAAAGAGATGGGTGGGGCTAAAGCTTTAGAGGGTGTGAACATTGCTCAATGGTGTAGACAAAGAAGAGCTCTCCAGTAGGTGTACCAAAAAATTCAAGGGCCATTTTCTCAAAACTGAGGTTACAAGTTTATTAACCTTCAAAGCAGAATTACTTTCCGATTGTTCCTCAACTGTATAATATACATTTTCTAGCTCTGAGTCTCTAGTTTTATCCAATCTAAAAAACACAATTTCAAAATTTGCTACATAAGACCGAATCGTGCCGTTCGGTCACATAGCCAAGCTGCAGGCTAAGGTTAAATCTAGACGTGGGTTTCTCTATCATAGTTGCTCCTCTTTCACCCCAGCTGCCAAACTAACCCTGATTCAGATGACCATCCTACCCATGCTAGATTAGGGAGATCTAATTTATAGATCGGCAGGTAAGGGTGCTCTCGAGCGGCTAGATGTCTTTACTTTTCGGCCATCAGATTTGCCACCAATGCTCCTTATAGGACACATCACTGCACTCATTACTCCTCTTTAAACTGGCCATCTCTGTATACCCGGAGCAAAACACACTGGTCGATGCTTATTTATAAAACCCTCTTAGTGACTGGGTGTAATGATACACCATCCAAAGCGTAATTAATAACTTCACCATGCTCAAAGGGATATTCAGTGTCTGCTTATATTTATCCATCTACCAATAGGTGTCCTTCTTTGCCAGGCATTGGAAAACCTCCATGGTCTTTGTGGTTGATTCTGTGCTTGAAATTCGCTACTCCACTGTGGGACCTTACAGACAATTGTATGTGTGGGGTACAGAGATGGGGTAATCACTCCAAAATCTGGTTAACCACTATTATTGCACACAGTGAGTCCATGCAATGTATTATGTGAAGAAAATATATATATATTATGTGACTTGTCGAGCACATTTGTACTCCTGAATGTATTTAGGCTTGCCATAAAAGGGGTAAAAGACTTATTGATTCAAGACATTTCAGCTTTAAATTTGGAATTAATTGGTAAAAATGTCTAAACAAAAAATTCCACTTTTTACATTGTGGGATATTGTGTATAGATCAGTGACTACATATATAAACGTTATCCATTTTAAATTCAGGCTGTAAGACAACAAAATATGGAAAAAGTCAAGCGCCGTGAAAAGTTTCTGAAGGCACTGTATGGCACAGTCTCGTTGGCTTGTGGCTACTGTCTACTGGCTAGTTGGCTAGCTAACTGGCTATAATAGGACATTCACAAGATTGTTGTTTGTGCTCTGATTTTTTTTACACAGATGACTTCAGCCATATGAAAAACCTTCCATAGCTAAATATACCTATCTAGCTAGCTTCCTTTGCTTGTAGCTTGCTTCTCATCCAACTGTTGTTAGCTAGTTAGCTACAGCTGCTAGCCTGCTACAGCTAGCTGCTGCTATTACGCAGCAACCGAGTAGCTGGTCCCGGTTTTAGAACTCTGAGATTCGGCTGAAAAGATGTTAGCATTGTCAAAAATGTTACAAAAAGGTAGCACATCGTTGGTTCTTAATGGACAGAAATGAGCACGTGAGAGCGATGAATTATATATTTAATAAAACGTGTTGCACCTACAAACTTAGAAAAAAAAAATTGTCCTCAACTGGTAGTACCAGTCTTGTCCCATCCATGCAACTCCCCTACAGACTTGGAAGAGACAAAGGTCGAGAGCCATGCGTCCTACGAAACACAACCCTGCCAAGGTGCACGGCTTCTTGACACGCTGCTCGCTTAACCCAGAAGTCAGCCGCACCAATGTGTCAGAGGAAACACCGTCCAACTGGTAACTGCCAACTGGTAACTGCGGTCAGCTTGCAGGCACCTGGCCCACCACAAGGAGTCGCAAGAGCACAATGGGACAGGGAAATCCCGGCCGGCCAAACCCTCCCCTAACCCAGACGACACTGGGCCAATTGTGCAC
Source organism: Salvelinus alpinus (assembly GCF_045679555.1). Classification (NCBI taxonomy): domain Eukaryota; kingdom Metazoa; phylum Chordata; class Actinopteri; order Salmoniformes; family Salmonidae; genus Salvelinus; species Salvelinus alpinus. The sequence continues at coordinate 110,457,014 of NC_092088.1, forward strand.
CGCCTCACGGGTCCCCCGGTCATGGCCAGTTGTGAGCCTGGGATCGAACCCGGGGCTGTAGTGATGCAGTGCCTTAGACCGCTGCACCACTCGGGAGGTCCGCCATCAGACATTTTTTAAATCCTATAGTCACTTTATGGATGCTACAGTCTCGTTTTAGTCCGACGTCTAAAATTTGAGCTAGATAGGCGCAGAAAATACTCTGAAAACTCAATTGTCAACGACCCTGTTAAGATATCCGGTATGTGGTGCTTGGTAACGGACGTGCAGCTCATGACGAGAGGTGGGGAATGTGTGGTGTACCTTTTCATAAACATTGGTGTCATATTGGCTTAGATATGATGGTAGGGAGATTTAAATTCAACATTGAGCTTCAACCAATGCATAATCTAGTCTACAATATTATGGATTTTTCCATCCCAGCCACAGAATCTGAAAAAGCTATCGCAAATATTTATTGTACCTCGTTGCCATAACAACCACATATGGTACCTTGTACTTCTGTAGGAGAGGCTTGTTCTGCAATACTGCTGTTGTCACCAGGGCAACTATCGCTGTGATACCAAGCGCTGTGATGATGATCACAGCCTTATGCCAGGCGTTCTTTCCTTTCGTCTCTGAGGAAGAAGGAGAGATGTGGAGAGAGGGAGAGAGGCAGGAGAAGAGAGAGGGAGGGGCAGAGTTAGCATCTTCCATCCAGCTGCTGATGATGTCACATCTGTATTATTGATGACAGGATGGTTCTGAGTGTTATTGCTGCTGTTGTGTAACTAGGGACTAGTTCTAAATGTGTTGTAAATGTCCATATTAACTCAAGTTAATGCTCTAACCAGAGGTAGTTTCAACAAGTGTTAGCCGCGGCCATTCGCTAACATTACACTAGGTTAGGGAAGGAGAGGGTGGAAAGAGAGGGGGGGGGGGTGGGTTAGTGAAAGGGAGGGAGGAGGGTGGGTTAAGGTTAGTGAAAGGGAGGGAGGACAGGTGGCGGAATAGAGGTAGAGAGGGTAAAGGGTGGGGAAGAGAGGGAGGAGGGTAGGGAGAGAGGGATAAAGGAGGTGGGGGGAGAGAGGGAGAGCGGGATAAAGGAGGTGGGGGGAGAGAGGGATAGAATAGGGTGGGGGAAGAGAGGGAGAGAGGGATAGAATAGGGTAGGGGAAGAGAGGGAGGAGGGTAGGGGGAGAGAGGGAGAGAGGGATAGAATAGGGTAGGGGAAGAGAGGGAGGAGGGTAGGGGGAGAGAGGGAGGAGGGTAGGGAGAGAGGGATAAAGGAGGGTGGGGGAAGAGAGGGAGAGAGGGAGAGAGGGATAAAGGAGGGTGGGGGAAGAGAGGGAGGAGGGTAGGGAGAGAGGGATAAAGGAGGGTGGGGGAAGAGAGGGAGAGAGGGAGAGAGGGATATAGGAGGGTGGGGGGGAGAGAGGGAGGAGGGAGGAGGGTAGGGGGAGAGAGGGAGGAGGGTAGGGGGAGAGAGGGAGGAGGGTAGGGGGAGAGAGGGAGGAGGGTAGGGGGAGAGAGGGAGGAGGGTAGGGGGAGAGGGAGGAGGGATAGAGGAGGGTGGTGGAAGAGAGGGAGAGAGGGAGGAGGGTAGGGGGAGAGAGGGAGGAGGGTAGGGGGAGAGAGGGAGGAGGGTAGGGGGAGAGAGGGAGGAGGGTAGGGGGGAGAGAGGGAGGAGGGTAGGGGGAGAGAGGGAGGAGGGATAGAGGAGGGTGGTGGAAGAGAGGGAGGAGGGTAGGGGGAGAGCGGGAGAGAAGGAAGAGGGTGGGAGGAGAGAGGGAGAGAGGGATAGAGGCAGGAGGGTGGGGGAATACATGAGACAGGAGAGATTGACATGCATATTATTAATGTTTGCTCTCTCTGTGCATCCAAGGGCCTGCTGTGCTGCCCTGTTCTGAGCCTTTATTATGGACAGACTTCTCCCCATCTTAGCTACAGCTGCACCATCGAGATCATCCTGACTGATTGCATCACTGCCTGGTATGGCAACTGCTCAGTCTCTGACCGCAAGGCACTACAGAGGGTAGTGCGTACGGCCCAGTACATCACTGGGGCCAAGCTTCCTGCCATCCAGGACCTCTATACCAGGTGGTGTCAGGGGAAGGCCCTAAAAGTTGTCAATGACTCCAGCCACCCTAGTCATAAACTGTTCTCTCTGCTACCACACGGCAAGCGGTACCGGAGCACCAAGTCTAGGTCCAAAAGGCTTCTTAACAGCTTCTACCCTCAAGCCATAAGAGTCCTGAACAGCTAATCAAATGGCTACCCGGACTATTAGCTTTTATATTTGAGTAGCTGCTGCCTTGGTAGGAACTAATGGGGATCCATAGTAAATACAAAATACAAAATCATCGGCAAGGAAACAATTGCCGCATTGTAACTCTGAGTGATCCAGTTTGTCCCAAAACAGATCGTAGTAGATACAGCTTCTACAACGCTGGAACCGGTCATTTACCAGACAAAGAGGGCTCCATTGGAAAACTCGTCTGGGACTAACTTCGTCAGCTTGATGGCTAAAGTTAGCAACTTAGCTAGAGGCTATTTCAAGCAGACTTTAACCTGTGAGTTAAGCAGGATTCCGGGAAAAGAAAAAGAGGTCCTAGCTGTTAAAAGCTAAGCGCGGAATCCATGCAACAACAGGTTCGGTTTTTATGTTTAACAAAGATGGATTGTTTTAGTTAAAGTAACAAACCTAGTGTTTCCTGTATAGTGTTCCGCTGCACTCTGGGAGAAGGTTTCTCCCCTAGGAAACTCTTTTCCACCTTCTCCTCCCTCCTTAATCCCCCTCCCTCCTCTGTCTCCGCGGACAACTTTGTCAACCACTTTGAAAAGAAGGTTGACAACATCCGCTCCTTATTCACTCAGCCTATTGAGTCCACTGGTCACACTCAATCACTCAGCCTATTGAGTCCACTGGTCACACTCAATCACTCAGCCTATTGAGTCCACTGGTCACACTCAATCACTCAGCCTATTGAGTCCACTGGTCACACTCAATCACTCAGCCTATTGAGTCCACTGGTCACACTCAATCACTCAGCCTATTGAGTCCACTGGTCACACTCAATCACTCAGCCTATTGAGTCCACTGGTCACACTCAATCACTCAGCCTATTGAGTCCACTGGTCTCTCTCATTCACTCAGCCGATTGAGTCCACTGGTCACACTCAATCACTCAGCCTATTGAGTCCACTGGTCTCTCTTATTCACTCAGCCTATTGACTCCACTGGTCTCTCTTATTCACTCAGCCTATTGAGTCCACTGGTCTCTCTTATTCACTCAGCCTATTGAGTCCACTGGTCTCACTCAATCACTCAGCCTATTGAGTCCACTGGTCACACTCAATCACTCAGCCTATTGAGTCCACTGGTCACACTCAATCACTCAGCCTATTGAGTCCACTGGTCACACTCAATCACTCAGCCTATTGAGTCCACTGGTCACACTCAATCACTCAGCCTATTGAGTCCACTGGTCACACTCAATCACTCAGCCTATTGAGTCCACTGGTCACACTCAATCACTCAGCCTATTGAGTCCACTGGTCTCTCTCATTCACTCAGCCTATTGAGTCCACTGGTCACACTCAATCACTCAGCCTATTGAGTCCACTGGTCACACTCAATCACTCAGCCTATTGAGTCCACTGGTCTCTCTCATTCACTCAGCCTATTGAGTCCACTGGTCACACTCAATCACTCAGCCTATTGAGTCCACTGGTCTCTCTTATTCACTCAGCCTATTGAGTCCACTGGTCTCTCTTATTCACTCAGCCTATTGAGTCCACTGGTCACACTCAATCACTCAGCCTATTGAGTCCACTGGTCACACTCAATCACTCAGCCTATTGAGTCCACTGGTCACACTCAATCACTCAGCCTATTGAGTCCACTGGTCACACTCAATCACTCAGCCTATTGAGTCCACTGGTCACACTCAATCACTCAGCCTATTGAGTCCACTGGTCACACTCAATCACTCAGCCTATTGAGTCCACTGGTCACACTCAATCACTCAGCCTATTGAGTCCACTGGTCACACTCAATCACTCAGCCTATTGAGTCCACTGGTCACACTCACACAGAACTACCCCATGCCTTGATCTCTTTCTGGATTATTTTGCATCCACAGTGGACACATGGGTGGATGAAGCACATCAATGCTCAGCTGCTAACAAAACTGATGCGGAGGTCCAGCCAAGGGACAGTATCGCAAATATCTAATCAAAATGTGGACATGAATCACAACACAGCAGGCGCTCAGGACAATCCACCACATCTTATATCAGGCTCAATTTGGAGGCTGACAAGGCAGCCTTATTGGTTAAAGTGCTGAATGTATCCCCTTAGTTCACCACGTCTCTGCTGCACACGGCCAGGGGCAAAGTAGTATGTTGCAAGAAAGTGCTACCACCACATACAGCTCTGTTCATCGTATGTCAACCAACACACAGGCGGAGCCTGTTGTAAGACCAAAAGATATGCAGCTGTAACATCCAGGAGAGGAAGGCCTATCAACCCAGATCAGGGTGGAGCCGACATCACGGGCACTGTTGTCAACATTCTGCTACACCAACCAGCTATCACTGAAATGCTGGTAAAGCAGCAAAGGTTGTCCTCATTACTACCTCTTAGTGTACCTGTGTTTACAGCAAAGGTTGTCCTCATTACCACCTCTTAGTGTACCTGTGTTTACAGCAAAGGTTGTCCTCATTACCACCTCTTAGTGTACCTGTGTTTACAGCAAAGGTTGTCCTCATTACCACCTCTTAGTGTACCTGTGTTTATTGCAAAGACAGGCTGTACTTTTTGGAGCAATTCACCAGAGATCTAGTCTGCAGTTGATATGGAGGCTAACAGAGGTTATGCAGAGGCCGAAAGGCTTCTGAAAAAACCACTTTGTAGATGACTATAGAATCACCACAACTCACATTGAGAAGGCTCTAAGCTGGCCACCAATCAGGGTTGAAGATTCCACATCCCTACAAGACCATCTGTCTCTTTGAACTGACAGTTCTTTTGTTTTCTTCATGGTGTTGGATGACAAAGGGATATTGCATGCGTGTTACCTCATTTTTATACCCTAGTGAAACAGGAAGTGATGTAATGGCTCACGATAGTTCCTTAAGATTTAGATAAACTTAAATAAGTGGAATTTAATTCCTGGCTTAATTTTGGTAGATGTTATTTACAATAATCTTTAAGGGTGCCTTTGATAAAACCTTGATTTGGAGGACATTGATTTTTTTATTCAATCAATAAATTATTTTGGTGGGTTCCATTGAAACATTAATAAAGTACAGTATTTCTCACATTTTGGTATTTAGATTTTATCTCTATAATTAGATTGTTTATATTTTTTTAAGTATTGTTTGTGCATTGCCAGTCAGGGGGTGCCAGTAATGTTGGAGACCACTGTACAGTCGTGGCCAAAAGTTTTGAGAATGACACAAATATTAATTTCCACAAAGTTTGCTGCTTCAGTGTCTTTAGAGATTTTTGGCAGATGTTGCTATGGAATACTGAAGTATAATTACAAGCATTTCATAAGTGTCAAAGGCTTTTATTGACAATTACATGAAGTTGATGCAAAGAGTCAATATTTGCAGTGTTGACCCTTCTTTTTCAAGACCTCTGCAATCTGCCCTGGCATTCTGTCAATTAACTTCTGGGCCACATCCTGACTGATGGCAGCCCATTCTTGCATAATCAATGCTTGGAGTTTGTCAGAATTTGTGGGTTTTTGTTTGTCCACCCGCCTCTTGAGGATTGACCACAAGTTCTCAATGGGATTAAGGTCTGGGGAGTTTCCTGGCCATGGGCCCAAAATATCAATGTTTTGTTCCCCGAGCCACTTAGTTATCACTTTTGCCTTATGGCAAGGTGCTCCATCATGCTGGAAAAGGCATTGTTTGTCACCAAACTGTTCCTGGATGGTTGGGAGAAGTTGCTCTCGGAGGATGTGTTGGTACCATTCTTTATTCATTGCTGTGTTCTTAGGCAAAATTGTGAGTGAGCCCACTCCCTTAGCTGAGAAGCAACCCCACACATGAATGGTCTCAGGATGCTTTACTGTTGGCATGACACAGGACTGATGATAGGACTGTAATCTACGACTACATAGACTGAGACTGTAGAATCTACGACTACATAGACTACTAGGACTGTAGAATCTACGACTACATAGACTACTGAGACTGTAGAATCTACGACTACATAGACTACTGAGACTGTAGAATCTACGACTACATAGACTACTGAGACTATAGAATCTACGACCACATAGACTACTGAGACTATAGAATCTACAACTACATAGACTACTGAGACTATAGAATCTACGACTACATAGACTACTGAGACTATAGAATCTACGACCACATAGACTACTGAGACTATAGAATCTACGACCACATAGACTACTGAGACTATAGAATCTACAACTACATAGACTACTCGGACTATAGAATCTACGACTACATAGACTACTCGGACTATAGAATCTACGACTACATAGACTACTGAGACTGTAGAAAGGGAAACTGAGATACTATAGCTATGAGACTATAGATACTGGAGACTATGGCGACTGTAGAGACTATATATAACTTGTCTGTGACTACATAGACTACTGAGACTATAGAGAGTAGAGAGGAACTGTTGAAGATACATATGACAGATGAAGAAGGCAAGAGCTAGTCTTAGGGAGAAGACTAGAGAGAGGGCACGTAACGGTACCATGCCCCGCTGACAGCTGTCTGTAGGCATATATTTGAAATGTCTACGTGGTCTGCAGCAACAGGTAAAAGCACGAGGTGTTATTTTATATGTATAGGAAGATACATAAGGTGCATAGGAAGTAACGACAAGAGAATCGTTGAAGATGCACATGGAGTAATAAGGGAGATTACTGAGTGTGTTATGGAATAGTGAAAAGTGAATGTGGATGTGAGAGTTGTGTGTTTGTGGAAAGGATGTGTTAAGCTGATTGAAATGTTGATAATAAGAGGATTGAAATGTAGATTATAAGAGATGGATGAAGTGAATGAGAGCTGTCAAGGGAATAGCTCCGGTGTTAAAGAGGTGCGTGTCTGCAAGGATACCCCAACCAGTTCTGAGAACTGAGTTTTTCGATCTATAACGTTATCTATGGGGTTCTGTCCACCACCGCCCGTCGATCTACAGGTAATGAGCACTGACAGGAGAAGTTTGAGAGGGTAGCAGCTGAGATGGGTAAGGGTTGTTCATTGATCCCCCCCGGACACTGAGATTTCCTTGAGAACATGATATGTGTACCTTTAGGGCTGGCTGCGCTGTGATCGTTGCTGGTGGTGTGGATGTAAATACCTAAGTTGATTTATAACGTTATATAGGGATTCTGTGTGGAGATATGAAAGGAGAGAGTACTATTCCCAAATATGTTGTTAAATAGAACACTAGTGTAAATATTTTAACTTGTTATGGCTGCAGGGGGCGTATTGAATAACTGGAAATATGTGCCCATTTTCAAACGGCCTCTTACTCAATTTTTGCTCGTACAATATGCATATTATTATTACTATTGGATAGAAAACAGTCTCTAGTTTCTAAAAACGTTTGAATTATTTCTCTAAGTGGAACAGAACTCTTTTTACAGACCATTTCCTATCCGGAAGTGAGATTTCCAAAATCGATGTCTCTCTTCAAGACCTTGTCTATAAAAGGGCATGTCACTTAGGACTGTAGAAACACGTCATACGCCTTCCCCTGGGTGTCATGCGGAAGTGAGAGCAGAAATGACTTGATTATCTCGTCCTGGGA